>NW_024383533.1:0-25000 GCF_016835505.1 Polypterus senegalus
AACACTATTGTATTGTTACAGGTTAATTACAATCAGATGCTTTAAACTAATAAAAAATATGCAGTTAATTTCAGTGTATATGATAAAGCTGCATCAGGGATCAAAAATAGGATCTAAAAAATAAAGGAATACTACACTTGAAAAAAAGCACTGCTTTGACGCAGGGTCCCGCCAGTTTGCAAAACCGAGCGGAGAACTTGCATATGCCAGGGATTGAACTAGCATGAAAATGTCTGTGGCTTTATGCCAAGTTTAGTTTTTATACAGGATGGCATGGTGGCGCAGTGGGTAGCGCTGCTGCCTCGCAGTTAGGAGACCTGGATTCACTTCCTGGGTCCTCCCTGCTTGGAGTTTGCATGTTCTCCCCGTGTCTGCATGGGTTTGCTCCGGTTTCCTCCCACAGTCCAAAGGCATACAGGTTAGGTGCATTGGCGATTCTAAATTGTCCCTAGTGTGTGTGTGCGTGCGCCCTGCCCTAGGTTTGTTTCCTGCCCTGTGTTGGCTGGGACTGGCTCCATCAGACCCCCGTGACCTAGCAGGTTGGATAATGGATGGATGGATAGTTTTTATAAATTGTGATGTGAGCATGGAGATGGGCGTATGCAACATTTTTGTGTGTAAGCACAGTTTATACATGAGGCCCCAGGACTTTTATTAGATTTAAATTAAATCAAAACCAGTTGCAAATCCTCTATTTCTAAAGGAGCATCCAATTCTGCCTCTTCCTCTGCTGACAGTTTTGGAAAATCAAGCCCTGAAAGAAAATGTTCGGTTTCACTCTCTGATGACACCATATTCCCCAGAGTTAAGTAGATCCATGTAAAATTGTATGAATCTGTAATATATTTAGAATGTCTAGTTATTGTCCCTGCCTAGTATTAATGGAAAATATCATTTATTCGAGGCACGCTATAGGGTGCTGAATGCACATGGTGTGGCAGCAGCTTTAAGTGGAACTGGAATCGACAGATGTTGCTAAGTTAAAACTTTTCAAGCCAAGGGTCATAGCTAGAAAAACAAATAGTTAAGCAATCAGGATGTGTATCAAGAATCATAGTCAGGAAAAGTAATCATGTTCAAATCATAAACCATATTCATAAAGCAGGTGAAACATTTTTTTACAAGAAATTCAATAAAAGCAAAGAATGAATGCAACGCTGCTTTGGGACAATCCACAGTCTAGGACAACCAGGACCTACACAGCTTCTCTGTTATGTCTCCGACCACATGATTGTAAACAGTGCACACTTCCTTGATCTTACCAAGCAATGGCATAACAGCAATCAATAAATAACTCTCAAAATGGATGTTGGCACCTAGAAGAAAAACAATATGATGTTGCTGGGGAACATTATTTATTTTCAGCATTGTTAAATAATGAAGTATAAAACAAATGTAATCACAAGATTCCTTGATCTCTAAAACACCTAAAAGAAAGTTTCCATAATTTTTTGAAAGAAAGAAAAAATAATGTTAAAAAATCAAAAACAAAAGCCTGATCATAATATACAAAAGAAGATATTGTCATTAAGTAAAAGTGAATGAAGAATAACATTGTGTTTAATAAACTTTAGTAATTTTTTAGGCCAAGACACCATTGTATTGTCCATTCAGTGTAAGTAAGTTTCACTTTCATGGTAGTAAGGAAAAATTACTTCAGCAGGACTATGCCAACGATACAAATACTGATTTGAACACTATTTTGACGACCAAGATTGTATTTGGTTTTTCAATAAACTAAATTAAAGTCTGATTAAAATAAAAACTTGGATCTTAGCTTTTATATGTAAAACATTTCAATGCATGTATTTTATTTGAAGAGCATATTTATGTTCCTGTTATAGTTTTAGCATGCATCTAATTACTGTGAACATAGATTCAAGAAAATGCTTTAAAAAATTCTCAGTTGTCTAAGTTAGTAAACCCTAAGATTACACTCAACTAGGCATGTAGATGCTTTGAAATACTAAATAACCTTTCCCTGGAATGTACGAGTATATCACTTTTATGGTTCGGCAATTAGAAATGTGATTACTGCATACTTACTGTAACAAGTGAAATGTTTAGTTTTTTTTCATATTAATGAATGTACTAAATTACATTAAAGGATACTTCCTTTTACTTCTGTTATGTTTTGAATTGGTAAACTGTATGTAATCTACATGGTAAAGCTAAATTGAGATCACTCTGAATGATAATCTCTCAACCATTAACTTGCCTTTAATGCTAGAAAATGCACTACTTTAAAAAACAAACCATGTTTAACATCAAGAAAACAGGAGTTTATTGCTGGACAATGGCTGCCATCAAGATAAGCTATCTTGGGTAAGTTTAACATTCTTCATCGTCACACAAAGGCAATGCGCTCTACCAAAGTTACAAGAGGATGGTTATTTTGAACCAGAATTGATTATAGTGATTACATTTTGTGCAGTGACTAGATAAAAGATTTGATCATTTGATTTATTGATCCAAGGGTGCAAAATCTGAGGTGAATCATCGATTTACTCAATTAAGACTAACTCAGATTGATGAGTCCCTGACATATGGAATGGAGCAGAGCAAATGAAGAAAACACAATATCTGAACAAGATTAATATGCCTATACATAGAGCACATTTTAGCACTGGTGTATTTTTTTATAATCACTCTCTTTTCAGAATGAAGTTAAATATAAATGTAAGTAAGAAAACTGAAAGAGTAGAAGTTAATTATTTAATGGTGTAGGAGACATACAGCCAATCATTTTGAAGCTTTCTGGGTCTTGATAGGTTAGTATCTCAAGGCCCAAATAATATTACTACTTCCTTGTGTGACCTATGTGTTATATGTTAAATATTTGAACTCTAGTATTGTTTTTTGAAACATCAATTAAGTAATTCATCAACAAAATGCCCTGCTTCTAATTTACCAATGAAAACTAAACATGTTGGTTTATGTTTTGTGGTTGACCTCCCAGAGGCATTTTCATTCCACTGACTCTTTGGGCCACTACAGTGCGACACGAGGTGAACTGGCACTCTATAGAGGTTAGTTCATGCCTTAGTGCTCATATAGGCCTGAGCATTTAGCTTTGTACAGGAAGCAGCAGGTATGGAGAAAAGTGACTAAATAACACATGCATACACCTTTTGTAAAAGTTTCATCTATCCGTCCATCAATTTACTGAACTAATCCATCCACCCACCCATTTATTATCTAACCTGTTTATTGAATTTATTGAACCGACTTAAACCGATTTTATACTCACGGGAGCCAGAACCCATCCTAGCAGCACTAGGCACACGCTCTTTCACAATAGGTCTAATTTAGAATCACTACCTAGCCTAACCTGCACTTCAAAATGGGAGTACCTGCAGAGAGTGTTTCAGCTTGCACTCGATGATTCGCTTCAGATTTCACACTCTTGGAGCAATAAAGCAAGAGATCAAATCTTTTTTCTAGTCACTGCACAAAACCTAACCACTATAATCAACTCTGGCTCAAAATAACCATCTTCTTGTAAACTTTGGTAGAACACATTGTATTTATGTGTGAATACTCCTGACTTATAAAACAGTAGCACTTAACACTGATCAATAACATCCTGCTTGAAACTCACATCAATAGACAGCGAAAGTGGTCCAAACAGAACTGACACACACTTTTCGTTATTACCTTCACAAAGAAATTCAGTGAAGCATTTTTCACTTGTGGAAAAAGCACACTACATAATTCTGTTCTGTCCATCCATTTCAGATATCCGTTCTTGTCAAAAGGATAATTTCAGTTCATTTCATTTTTTTCATTTTTACAGTGTTAAGAGAGAGGACTGATCATTTGAAGAAGTAATATTCTGCATTTGTGGGAAGTACGCTGTAATTTCCTGATATTATCAGTAACTCAGACAAAGATTAGGAGAATCACCAGAATGGGAATAGTTTCTATTCAAGCAGTACTACAACAAAATCAGCATCATGAGAAAAATATAATTGATGTAAAAAAATGTATTTAGAGCTGCTTATCTTCCTTAGTGATCATGGTACACTATGGCCTACATAGAAAGAAGACAGTTAATAGTTTTTAAAAGCAAGAAAATTCTCCATTTTCAGAAACTTCAGATCATTCCTCCCCCACACTATGCGACTCTTCAATTCCACCCGGGGGGGATAAATGTTAACATTATACAAAGTTATTGTCTGCTTTTACCTGCATTTTTATCACTCTGTAATTTAATATTGTTTTTTTATCAGTATGCTGCTGCTGGAGTATGTGAATTTCCCCTTGGAATTAATAAAGTATCTATCTATCTATCTATCTATCTATCTATCTATCTATCTATCTATCTATCTATCTATCTATCTATCTATCTATCTAAGTCTAACCTGCACATCTTTAGTATGAACAGAATTGTATCTTTTGTTTAATTTCATTTTAGAATAATCTGCATTTTCTTTAAATGGAAATTAAGTATAATCAAAGTTAAAATAAATAAATAATAATAATAATAATAATAATAATAATAATAATAATAATAAATGGTAAAAGGATAAATTCTTCCATTCAATCATTCATTCATTTTCTTATCCTAATTAACCCAGTTAATTGCAGCAGGCAATTGGAGAATGATTTGAGCAGGCAATTGGAAAAGTTAACACTGTTAATCTGTCGCAGGCCACATATACCTGGGCAGGAACATCAGTCATCTTACAAGCATATTATTGAGCTTCAGTCGCTCTAAAACCCCTAAAAATATAGAAGGAACGTATAGACTCCACAGAGAAAATGACACACTCGGGATTGAACCAGGTACTATGAGCTCACAACTCTTCCTTCTACTTCAATATACATTTTCTTCAATTACAAGGTGGTCCAAATTTAAATTGCATATAATTTACTCATTATTTACTGGTTTTGTAAAATCGTAACAGATTATATTTTTGGGGTAGGATTTCTATTTTCTAGCCATAGCAATTAGAGGGCTAGTCATACTCTGAATGTATATTTATGTGCTGCTCAATTGCACGCCACTATGTGATGAATTTGCCTCTAAAAGAAATGTTGCCACTATTTTAAATGTAAAGATTAGCTCTGAGTAAACTCTTAATCTCTTCTAAGATGTATAGCCCTCAGAGGAATGATTAGCCTCTCCAAGGCTATCTCAGTGGCATCAGATTCTGTCATGACGATAACATAAGAGAAATTGACCTGAAATGGTTGAACATTCATTACAAAAATGTATTCTGCTGACATAATGGCCTAATAGTGCAGATAGGAGTCAAAGGAATCTAGGTTGTTATTTACGTTACCTTTAATGTTGCAATAATGCCATGAAAAGTGATACATGTGCAACATTAATATTGCTTCTAACTTATGTTTAAATTATTTTGTACCTTTGATCAAGATTGGTCAGGTTTGTTAAATGATATAATGGAAAAAAATAACAGTGAATGTGTCGTAGAAACCAAAACTTAAGTGAGAAATTCAAATACTTTGTACAACACATAAAGATCTTATGTGGAAATCATTAATGGCCCATCAAGCAAAAGCAAAAGATTGAAGAGACTGTTAACAGTTTAAATTTGCTTTTCCCCCTCGTCAATGCATTCTGGAAATTGTCTTCACTCGATGTGCTTCTTTTAATATATAGGTCTGCTCCCACTCACATTTAATGCTAGTATAATTACCTTCATTTTAAGAGGTGCACTTAACTCTCAAGGGCAGTTTTATAAATGGCATAACATAAGTAGAATGTAATTTAACATTTGTTCATGACCCTGAACAGAATTTGGAGTAGTTTCGCTTGTCTTAATTGTGACATTAAGTGAAAAAATGTGCCTGTCTAATTTATTACATTGGTGTTTTTTTATTATCATTATTGATTATGTCAGTAAAATATGTTTCACATACACATATGTTTCACAAGGCTGCAGATTGTGCTACATTTGGTGAGAGTTTTGGATAGCTCATGGAAATAATTACAGTTGTAAATAGCAAAACAAAATAAGTAGAGGCCACATTTCTTCAAAGCATCCCATTTATACAGCAAATCTAATTGCTATTCTTTATAATTGTAATCAGTTCTCTGTATCTTATGATTTACCAGTTAATTATCTCTTTATATTGAAATAGAGATTAACAAAGACATATTTTGGAAAATACTCATTTTTTTTATCTTTCTTTTGTTAGAACTCTTTTAAATTAATGCAGAGCTGCAAGCACCACTATAGAAGGTAGGGACCAGCAGGACACACACGCAAACTAATCCTGGGTCAATTCAGAGCTGTAAATTAATTTAATATATATTTTTTTTGGAATATGAGAGGAGCACCCATTCACACACATGAAGAATGTACAAACTTAAAAAATAGCAACAAAACAAATATATGAACCAGATTCTTAACTCTGTACTCAGTTTTCATCCACAGTTGCTTATGCACTTTCGGGTAGCTAACCTTCCTTTTTTAAGCCTTCAAAGAGGATTGGATTTTAGGAAACGTGTGAGGCAGGGTGAGCTGGGTGTCATAAAGAGCAGATTCTTTTTTTGTTTAAATGGCAGAAAGTTCAAAGGGCTTTAATGATTTAATGAAACTAGGAGTAGATTGGCCTTTTACAGCATGTATGTTAGCTATGTCCATGCAAAGACCAAAATAAGAAATTTGATGCAAAACAGATGTTTGGTGAAATTTGCATTTCTCCACATTGGAAAACAGTCTGTGTTTCCTTAGGGTTGACAGAACCTCCCTTATATGCTTAACATATGTTTTATATTTGGGTGAGAAAATGAGGATGTCATATACGTAGACTAGTATGTGTACTTCCAATATATCTCAAATGATTTTGTTTATGAGCTGGAAATTAGTGGGGGCACTGGCCAAGCCATATAGCATGACCAGGTTAGTTGTTGTGCCCTGACATGGCATTAAATAATGTTTGCTACTCATTGCCTTATCTAATATGAATCAAATTGTCAGCACTTTGGATTTACAACTTAATAAACTCACAGTGTAGTCATGAGGGATGAAAATGCCAACAAGAGGTTATTGTTCTTCACTATGATTTTATGTAGCTTTATAGTCTATGCAGGGATGCAGAGTACTACCCTTCTCATCTACCATGAAAAGCCTTGCTCCATAGGAATGCTGGATCATATGATAAACCTGTTTGCCAGATTCTCTTCAATGTATTCATCCATTGCTTTTATTTCTGTGGTCGTTAGTGAATACGATCTCCCCATAGAAAGAGGCGCATCAAAGCAAGAGGTTGGTTGCATATCTATAGTGCCCGTGGATCAGTAAACCCATGTGACTTTTGTTTGCTAAATCATCTGAGAAGTCATTATTCTCATCAGAAAGTGTGGAAACAACAAACTACTAACTAGAAAATAGTAATAGTCTCTTTTTTTGTACCTTACCAACACTGTATTTGTGGAAGTTTATTTCCTCTAGACCTCCAAATCTCATTTTTCCCCAGTTAATCATTGGATTTTTTGATCAAGGGGTGCACAGATTCTAGGATCAGCAAAAAATAATTTTAATATAGGAGCTCAGTGATCAAATCAGTTCAGGGTGGCTGAGGTGTTTTCTTGTAAGCCCTTTAATAGTCTGAACTATAATTCTGTATTTACTGTGAAATGTGGGTAATTGTAACTAATTAACAAAGGAGAAACTCCTGAGTCAAGCAATGTTTTCATATAGGTTTTTGGGCAACAAGAGATTTGGGTCTCACTGTAATAACTCCAGCATATAGGCTATGCCATCTAGTTCCTCTGTAGCCTAGAGCATCCATAAGCCAAGTTGTCTGAGCCATGATGACACTTCTTTTAAAAGCCCGACTGATGGCCTCTTCCAAAATATCATCAATGTAATGGCTTACCTTTTTGTTCTCTTTATTCTTAAACAAAGATATTTTGTTCTAGACAGAAAATCTACAATGTTTATGTAGAATACTACTTCATATTCAGTGTACTGTAAATTTTTACAGGCTTCAAATACTGTACTAAACTCCAAGATACAACTGTCTGAATTGTTGCATTTGGGTTGACTGTCATCCTTAACATTAGCAGCTCACTCAAGAACTTTGCCCACTTGTAGTATGATATTAAAAAATGCTTTCTCTGGGAAAAGCTACTATGAGTTTACATTAATTAAGGAAACCACAATAGGTGTAATGCTCTCCCAAATGTGTAGTAAATGGGGTTTTGAAATTGCAATAATTAGAATAGAATTAGCTGTAGCTGAAGCCTGTCGGGTTTGTTGTAAGACTCAAAACTCTCCAGCTTACTTGTTTTTCTTCAGCAGTGAGTTCAGATTCATAGCTCTTAAGGCGCATGCAGTATATGTTGTTCCATTTGCTTTATCCAGGTTAATCTGTCGGGCCACAGCATATACAACATGCACCTGATTTTTTTAGTTCTAACTCCCCTGACTTGCCTGCTGACAAAAGGGAAAGATGCCACCCACAGTAGTAGGGTCGACCAAACCAGGAGATATGTGTTTATTTTAGGGAAAATGTAGCAAACATTGATAACAAAAGTAATAGACACAATTGTCAAAAGCAAAGCACTAAGCTGTGGACGTGGCAAAAGTAAACAGGCAGAAGTCATTTACGAAAATGTATCTTAACAAAACCTTTGACCATATTTATCAAGTGTCTCAGAGTAGAAAAATAGTCTTAACTGGCTCAAAAATCTCAGAGTGATGCATATGTCGCTCTACTCGTAGTTGTATGAGAAAAGGCATTTTATCAGTTCCCCTAATTTAGGAAGCTATTCCTAACTTCACCAGGATTTAGGTGAACTCGTGAGCTGTCCTAATTTGCTACGAGCTGCCAGAAGATGGTATTCAGGCAGAGATCGGGACAGACATCCTGAGAAAGGCAGAATGTTTTGAAAATGATGAAAAACAATGAACTAGTAAAAAGACAGAGATAAACAATATTATTGAACGGCAGAAAGCAAGAGCAATCAAGGCTTACTAGAGATCCTGCAGGCACTGAGGTATGTGAAGGGATGACAGATTCTGGCTCAACGCCCGACAGATGCAGATGGAAAGGTGACCAGGATGGGAGTCGTTTGTGGGCCGCCATCACTGGATTCTTAACTCTACTGATTATCTCCGAGAGATGGGTGAGCAGAGTGAGAGGAGAAGGAGAGATTAGCAAGATAAAAGAGAGAGCAGCACTAGGAAAAGCATTTTAAAGACCGATACTAACTTTATTTTTCCCCTTAATTTTATGGGATTATTTATTGTGTTTTTATTAATTGATTATTTATTTATGAAATACTTTCTTGAACTGCAGTTTTGGCAGATGCTTTGATCTTTGTTGGATTCATTTTGATGGATAAAAAGCACAATTGCCCTAGCCATCCCGGTCATGACTATCAATGACATGATGCATGTAAAATTAAAAAATAAAAGAATTTCCACTGGTTCATAACTATGTTATAATTACAAAGAATTTACATTTGTTTAAGCATAATTAGTCCCAAATCTATTTATTACAGAAGAAGTTTTATAATATAATACTTAGACATAAGTTTCAGTGTAATGACAAGATTTATAAAGCAAGTACAATCCGAAATACAATTGATCCCATTTAGAAATGGAACTGTTCCCTGCGTACAGCACATTGGCTGCTCACTGCTCATAGTTGGTAGGATGGGTAATGTGCAAAGGATGAATTTTTCCATGGAGATCAATAAACTGTTTGTTCACCGTTTGTTTAATCAATAAACAAATTTTTCAAGTTAGTAAATTACAACAAATAAATAAAAAGTACATTCTGGGAAATTTCTCATATCTCTGAGGATAGACTTTTCTAAACAAAACAAAACATTTGTAATTGGCCATTAACAAAGTTAAATGTGAGGTGCTTTTAATGTCGTTAGGTATTATTTTACAGGTTTTTTTCCAAGGATTGCTAGCCTGTCTACTGCCTCTTACTTGAAGCATGCCCTGTAGTATTTTACAATGCTACCCACAATACTAAACACCCTCTATGATGGGGCACTTGTTACAGGGATAGAGGGATATTTCTTGATCTAATAACTGAGCTTTGGGAAGTTTGCGTCATGGTGCATCCACCACCGAAGTGGATCAGTGTCTGGTCTGAAAAAAATGATGCTGCCATTGTTACATGCTTTTTAGCAGGTTTTTAACGGTTGCTGCTAGCTTGCACATCTCACAGAACTACACAATTCTCACATTGCATGCCTCTGAGGGAGACCAACATAATAAAAGAATAAGTGTCTGTGTGTCCATCAGGTTATTATGTCTCTGTCATTCCAACAGATGGCGCATCACAAACATTAACACTGCTTTTACGTATCCCATACAAAATGGCATATAGCAAAAACATATGCTTTACATGATGCACTGCATAGCTATACCACTGAGCTATACTTTTTAGACAGGTAGTAAAGCAAGTGATAGAAAAAACTTTCAAGGGACAGTGGTTTGTTTGACGGCAGACTTTGTACCACCAGTCTTGGGCAAAAGTTCCTTACTTGTTAACATGTGTGTTACCTTCTTGCTACAGTGTTTGTGTGTGACAGGGTGGGCCAGTTTAATGGAAAGTGAGTCTGGCGAGCTGTGATTACCCTGGTTAAATGTTTCATTCCAATTAATAGATAAAATCAATTTATCACCCAACTCTACTGGCATCATTTACAATTAGGGTCCAGCCCTTTGTGTATTCTAGATAGCTTTCCTTTGGAGAGGTGTGTCCAGTGTACAATTTTCAACTGATTTACAGTATGCTTTGTCCAAATTGAAGATCAATGAATGTTGCTAATTATCAATTTTCACTCCTTGCCTGAGATTGATAAAACAGAAAGATTTCTTTTTCAGTATTGTCAAAGGCAATCTAGCCATGAGCACTGTGAATATACAGGTGCATTTCAATAAATTAGAATATCATTGAAAAGTTAATTTATTTCAGTAATTCAATTAAAAAATTCATATATTATATAGATTCATTACACACAGAATGATATATTTCAAGTGTTTAATTCTTTTCATTTTTCTGATTAAGGCTTACAGGTAATGACAACTAAAATTCAGTATTACAGAATATTAGAATATTACATAAGACCAATAAAAAAAAGATTTTTCATACAGAAATGCTGGCCTACTGAAAAGTATGTTCATGTATGCACTAAATACTTGGTTGGGGCTCCTTTTGCATGAATTACTGCATCAATGCGGTGTGGCATGGAAGCAATCAGCCTATGGCACTGCTGAGGTGATATGGAAGCCCAGTATGCTTCAGTAGCGGCCTTCAGCTCACCGGCATTGTTGGATCTGGTGTCTCTCATCTTTCTCTTGACAATACAATACCCCATAGATTCTCTATGGGATTTAGGTCAGGCTAGTTTGCTGGCCAATCAAGCACAGTGATACAATTTTCATTAAACCAGGTATTGGTACTTTTGGCAGTGTGGGCAGGTGCCAAGTCCTGCTGGAAAATTAAATGAGCATCTCCATAAAGCTTGTGAGCAGAGGGAAGCATAAAGTGCTCTAAAAGTTCCTGGTTGTCAGCTGCACTGACTTTGGACTTGATAAAACACAGTGGTCCAAAGTCCTCTTTTCAGATGAAAGTAAATTTTGCATTACATTTGGAAATCAAGGTCCTGGAGGCTGGAGGAAGAGTGAAGAGGCACAGGATCAAAGTTACTTGAGGTCCAGTGTGAAGTTTCCACAGTCAGTGATGATCTTTGGAGCCATGTCATCTGCTGGTGTTGGTCCACTGTGTTTTATCGAGTCCAAAGTCAGCACAGCTGTCTACCAGTAAATTTTAGAGCACCTCAGGCTTCCCTCTGCTGACAAGCATTATGGAGATGCTGATTTCATTTTCCAGCAGTAATTGGCAACTGCCCAACACTGCCAAAAGTACCAATACCTGATTTAATGACCATAGCATCACTGGGTTTGCTTGATTTGAGATTCACTTTTAAAATTGAATTGCTGAAATAAACTAACTTTTCAATGATATTCTAATTTATTGAGATGCACCTGTATTTGATAAAAGTCTGAAAATATTGCCAATATTGTTCTGCTTAGTAGATGAAATGGTTATAAGCATTGCTGGTGGATTATAGCTAGTTTAGCAAATTCTCTTTTACAAAGTTCGTAACTTTTAACATATTAATATTCCCAAATTTTAAAGCCTTCCAAAGACACAATAAAGCAACAGAAAAAAATTCCTCTGGAGCAAAAAAAAAAAAATCAGCAAACTTGCACAAATTATGACAGTATAATTAGCATGTATATTTCAAACAAGACAGATGTCATCTCTGGGCCACTTGTATTGTGGTCAGAACTTATACAGTATTCAGCATGATGAGCTGGATGTCCCAAGGAATACATTTTTTGGTTACTGAATGGCAGAGATTTTAAAGATCTTCAGTATAGATCTCAGTAAGTGAGTAGTTAGGGACAATAGTACAGCTGTTACACAGGATTGGCATTAACCTTTCTTTAAATTACTAGGACAAAAACAAAATTAAAGGCATGCAGAAATTCTATAGTATATGTATTTTTTTATATTTAAGTCAAGTTATGGATAGTTTGTTGAATGTGCCACCTTCTTTTACAGAGCAAGTGTGTCAATGTCATGTGCTGCATGGGTGTGTGTCACATTCCTGGGACATTTCCATTCACAGAATTGCAGAGATAAAAAAGTCAAAACATCAAGAAATAAAATATAATAAAAATGAATAACCTATCTGAGCAAAATGCAAATATGAAAAGTCAAATACTAATGTATTCCTGAAAAATGAAAATAATGTAAAATAATCACAAAATTTAAATGAAAAAACAAAGCAAATGCAAAAAAAATCAACAATTTGTTTCTGACAATATGATTCCATACTTTCATGCATCTAGAGTTTTTTTTTAATACTCTATCACATCTGCTTAACAAACACAAGATCTAATGAAAAATTAATTATTTTAGAAAAACAGCTAATTTCATTGTCATATGACATAATCACATTGGCATTATAAACCCTTTTTCTAAAACAAAAATCTGTAAATGGATATTTTAGTATTTCAAAACTTTTTAATAATGTTTTGTTACTTAAAAATTATAACCGCACAACGTATACTTATGTACGTTTGAAACAGCACCAGTGAGATTTGGCCCCGCTTGATTGTATTTTCTAATATTTGTGATGAACAAATCCCTGTTGGATTTCATGGAAAGCAAAACCCATTACAGGAAGCTGTGACTTGATATCCCTTATCAGGGAATGTGCAATTCCCTCACCTGGAAATGCTTTTGAGGTGATTGGAGGCGACCCTAGCCATACTTACGGCCTGAGGCTCAAAGCAGGCTGTTGTTGAGGAGGCCATGATATTTGGAGTCAGGAGGACAGGAGCAGTGAGAGGAAGGAGTAACTAATAGGTAAGTGGACCAGCCACAACATGAGTTATTAAGAGATTTTATTGGTGTTTTGGTGGACATAGTGAAGCGAATTAATTATTAATTCCTATTATTTAGATTTTATGCTCCTTCTGTTATTTGTCTATCCTTGAATTCTTTGTTTTTTGTTAATAAATGGTTTCTGTTCATATATTTGGGCTTCAGTGGAGTTACTATTGGTTTGAGGATTGCATGAGAGCACAGTCCTTCAGTATACATACCATAAGTAACAAAATATCCTTAGTAGAAAAGAGAATGATGTTAGATTTGTTCTGTTCTTCAAACATGTTTGTATAAGCTGCAGCATTTCCTGGTAGTCATTCCTCCAAGGTCTTTTATACTGCTGATATCCATTCTCTTCCCCTGACACCTATTCTTATTAAAAGCATCTGACTAGTTGCTTTTGATATATTCTTCAGCGATAGTCACATCTTCTGTGATGTTAATACATATTCTCTAAATTACTGTTAAGTAACTGTTCCAAAAAGCTCTTTCTGCTAGAAGATTTGGCACAGGAAGGAGAGAAGATGTGTTTGTCACTATTTCAAATGTCTTCATCATTCTCTTTTATAGTACTTTTCAACATTACCTCCATTAACTCATCTGTCATCTACAGATTCTGGATCAGCTCAACATAACAATCTAAGGCCTACTTAATCCAAATATTATTTACATATGTCAAGCACCAGAAGGCTAGTTACCTTATGCAGTGTACAGCATAAGGTAATATACTCACACTCATTGCTTCATAAAATATAAATCCACATTAATAAAAGTTATTGCACATCATACTCACTGATCATAGTGCTGTAGAGTGGTAAGATGTTGCATGTTGATTAGTACTTTCATGTAAGAATTTCACTGTACTCTGTACACATTACAATAATGTCCCTACAAACCTATCAACCCGATTTATTAAGTACATGCTCATTAAAATGTTCCCAGAAATTGTTTGTGCTGTACCTCATTCTCTTCTTAGTTAGTTAGTTAAAGGCCATTGGTTCAATCCTGAACCGTAGGGACTTGATGGATAAACAATCTGTAGAAAGATCGATCTTGTGCTAGTTTATTAAGTTCGGTCAAAGTCCTCTTTGTTGTTGCTGTAATGGCGTCAAGCCAACGCATTGCCGGCCTTCCTTGTTGCTTTGTTCCCTGTGTTCTGGCAATCATGGTATCTTTTTCCAGGGTCTGTTGCCTTCTTATGGTATGATCAAAGCAGGCAAGCCGTAGCTTTGTAATCCATGCTTTAAATGACACTGCCGGCTTGATCTATTCCATGACTGATTTGTTTGCCCTTCTGACTATCCATGGTATTGATAAAATCCGTCTCCAGCACCACATTTCAAATGCCTCAATTAGTCATCTGTCCTGTTTCCCTAATGTCCAGCTTTCGCAGCCATAAGTGACCACAGAAAAGATCAAACTGTGTGTGAGCCGTATATTGGTCGATAGGGAAATGTCCTTAGATTTGAAAACCTTGTCCAGTGATTTCACTGTCGACTTTCCCATTTCAATCCTCCGTTTGATCCCCAGGGTAGATGTAGTCTCAGTGTTCTCCATTGATCCCAGTAGATTAAAGTCCTTGACCACTTCAATTTCATCTCTGTCTAGTTCAAAAGTGTTTTGATCACAGTTGTCGGTTGTTAGAATTTTTGTTTTGGTCGCATTGAGTAAGAGTCCCATATCTTGGTTTTCTCATTTAAATGCCCATAGTAAATCCATCATGACTTCTTGGCTGCTCTTAATCAAGGTTGTATCATCTACATATCTGAGATTGTTCAGATTTCTCCCTCCAATCCAAATTCCTTCTTCACTTTCGGCAAGGCCAGCATTTCTGAAGATAGCTTCGGCATATAATTTGAACAATAACGACGATAAATTACATCCCTGTCTAATCCCACGCCTGAATTTACACCACTGGGTGTTTCCATATTCATTCTGTACAGTTGCTTCTTGATCTTTGTAGAGGTTTCTTATCAAGCTGATCAAATGGATTGGCACACCCATGGTCTTTAAAGTCATCCAAAGCTTTTGGTGGTCCACACAGTCAAAAGTTTTGTGGTAGTCTATGAAACATAGGGAGAGGCTTTAATGATATTCCCTGGCCCTTTCCATGATCCATCTTATGTTGGCTATAATATCTCTAGCTCCTCTACCTTTCCTGAAACCTACTTGCTCTTCTAGCAGCTCCCTTTCTATAACTGGTTGTAATCGTCTCTGTATGATCTTGAGTAGTACCTTGCTAGCGTGAAGTATAAGTGCAATAATCTTGTAGTTGTTGCAGTCAGTGGCATCACCTTTTTTAGGTATGGGAATAAAGAGTGATCTCTTCTTATTCAACATATTTTACAGATTGTTTTCAGATCAGAACCTAAATGTTTTTTCAGACACCTACATGAGCAGTGACTTTTTTTCAGTAGAAGACTTTTGAAAATATAGAAGACAGAGTAAAAGTCAACCAATAAGCAATCCATATTCATGCTGTATTAAGCTGTTTATAGTTTACAATATCACAAAGCTCTTTACGTTGAAGTACACATCACAGTGTAATTTATCATTAATCCAAAGAATAATTAAAATGGACATGTTAGTGTGTCTGAAATATATTATTAATAATCACTGTCAGCAGAGTCATATGGAAGTTCTATATTTTACTCTCATTCACAAGTGTTGATTGTTTAGATAATTTGATCACGGTTGATTGCATTTATCAGTCTACAGGCAAAATTAATATTACCAGTTTAACGGATTGGGTAACAGTGAGTAAGAAAATAATGTATAAAGTTACTCAGCAACTCTTTACATTCAGAAAATAATAAAGTATTTATCATTTATGAGGTTGTGTAGCAAAACTTTAAATTCCCAAACTGTTTAATTCCAGACGTACAAGCATGACATCCTACATCTAATATATAAAACTGAACATGTGTTTGTGTATTGTTCCAATATATAAATCCACATTATTGAACCTAGATCTGCCTACTTTTGTACAGATTACATATTCATACAAGGGAAGAACATGTTATGCTATGTTTCATTTCAAAAATTTTCCCCATGGGGAATTTATTTTAGTGACTGCACCTGTGCTTTATTGGGGAAGTGCCCCTAGGAAGCATTTTTGAGACTTGGCACAGGTATGCAAAGTTGCTCCACACAGGGAGTTTAGTCAGTGAAATTTTGGTTTGAGGCCAAAATTCTTCCCCAGGGGAATTTATTTAGTCACTGCACCTGTGCTTTATTCCACCTTTAGTAGTTAAGTCTAAATTATCTTCTCTATCTGACCATGGACCATGTCATGTATCTTGGTGTTGCATGTCAGCAACCTCAGGAATCAAACAGCAGCCTCATGTCATTGGGCACTAACAGATAAAAAGTCCAAATTTATTGTTAACATAATATAATATATGCCATGATCTGCCTTTTGTTTGAATTCTTTGCAGCTATTGCTTGATCTTTAAATGTATTTGAAATATTGTTTTGCAATTTTGAAGAAATCTAGTGAACATGTTTAGTTTTTTGATTTAAACTGTCTTTAACAATATTAAACATGCAATGTGTTCACGAACAGATGCCATGTTGTTTTTCTGATGGGCTCCATTGCTAATTTGAGACATACTGTATTTGTTGGTGGTTATCATGTTATTGCTAAGTAAGCTCAACCAAAAGTGTGCTTCATGTGCCATCACCAGGTCAAAGGTGTAAAGGTCAGAATTATGCACTTCCTGGTTGTCTAAGTGTGTAGATAAAACCAGAAAAACAAACATTATTTCTGAGTGTTGTTATCACATCCCTGGTTAAGTTTCTGTTCTTTGGCTTTGATTATATGATTTATTTTGGTTATCAACTCCCTCACAACATTCATGAACTACCAATTTTGTTCTTTATTTTTGCCTTTATTTTCTATATATTTTGTTATGTATACATCTTCATTTGTAAATGTTATTTCTTATATGGTAAATGGCATGGTTGTGTGTGCATGTGTAATATAAATAAGGGGGTGTGGAGTTTAGAACAGTGTGTATGAAAGGAGTGTTAGAGAGACATGTGTGTGAGAAAGATAATAGCGTTTGCGGTTTGTTAAGTTTTATTAAATAAAGGTGTTCCTGTTGTTCATCGCCCTGTGGAACTGGTTGTGTTTAAATGTATACAGATAATAAGAATATATAACATGTTTGTCTTTCTGTTATTTACCCTTGCCTTTTAAATTAACTTCAATTCACCTCCTAATTCCCATTCTTATTAATTAATATAGCAAACTATTATACACATGCGGTGGGCAGGCGCCCTGCCCTGGATTTGTTTCCTGCCTTGCGCCCAGCAAACCCCCATGACCCTGTAGTTAGGCTATAGCGGGCTGGATAAAGGATGGATTAATGGATGTCTTTGAAGGTGTCTCTCTCAGCTTGTGCCTTTTACTCTTCCTTGTGCATCTCACACTGACACTTACTCTTTTGTTGCATCACCAAAGCCAAAGTGACCAATCAAATCAAAGCCAAACAGATTAATCAGATTGTTCTGAGGGAATGGACACACCAAACTTAGTGTTTTATTTTATTATTTAGTACATAAAATGTTGATATAAATAGCAGTAAGTGCCAAAATACAGAAATCATTGTCAGAAATAGAATGAAAATCAGAATCTCCAATAGCAATGTCTATAATAATAAATTAAAACTTGTTCCCATATATCACTGCAGTTTAAAATGTTGTTTGACAAAATATGTTTATGCTAAGTACAATGTCAGATATTGCTTTACTTGGTGAAACTTTGCTTAATAATGCTAATTATATTTAATTCAGGCACCTGTCAAACAACAGTAAAATCACTTCAAAAATTACATTGTTTTGCTTCATCTGAGGTGCTGATATTAGCTATTAAAACATTTCATATACAGTTGTGGTACTAATTTATAGACATTCTGAGCCAGACTTTAATCTTTTTATCAGGCCGAAAATATCTATAAAGTGTGATAAAGTGGTCTTAATTGGTGATTTTTATATTCATGTACTGTAGGTGTACAAGTAGGCACCTGTCTCAGTGGTTTTCTGTACTTTATGAACTCAGTGGGGCTTTGCTAAATTGGTAAAGGACTGACATGTACTGAGGTGCTGATATTCATAATATAATTACCACTCTAACTGAAATCACCTCTGAATAATTGCATTTGATTTTAACCTGTCCTTGCCAATATGCTTACATCTTAAAAGACAAAGCCAGTGTAGCACTGCATTAATATTCTGTAATATTCAGAGACAGTCTGACTTTACTTTTGAGAAGAATATAACTATTATTTGTAAATCTCTTTAAGCCATAGGGGCCTGTACTGAACACTTTTTAAGAATAAACTGATTTGAATTAAATTAGCTGAAGTAATGTTTGACCAAAGCAGGTGATGAAAAATGTACCTTTTGAATCCTTACTCGGTAAAGGTTTTAGTCAAAAGGATTTTATTTTAACTAAGACTGATATTTTTTTAAATTAAACATTAATCCTGACCTTTTAACAAGGAGGAAAATGACAAATGTGAAGTGATGTGAGTTTATTTCATCATTATTCTGCAGCCTAAATTCTTACATGACCTTACAAGTAAATGTAAGAACTGCCAGATCTCCAGTTCCCTCAAATTATAGTTACTGCACTACGATTTAAGGTGAAAAATCTTAACAACTGAGTTATGCTAATGTAGTAAATATAGTATTACAAACTAATACTAATATTAATACTAATAAACACACACACATACAGTATATACTGTATATATATTTTTTGATTATTTAATTCTTAGTCACTTTTTAGCATTGCTTATTGCAAATAATAATAATATTGCCCTTGAGTAATTCTATTGTACCTAATTAAAAAATACAACCTTAGCTAAAATTTATAGGCAATCAGTTTGTGTGTGCCATTTGAAGTGTCACAATTCAATCTACCTCTCATGACATCTGTGCTAGGTCAGGTTAGATCATGTCAGGGGAGCATGCACTAGTACAGCTTGGGATCCTTGGCAACCCCATCAGGAAGACATGTGGTCCAGTCCTACCCTCTGCAAATTACCATATATGTGCCGCAGCCAGGTGTTATGTAGGCATTCCCTTGGTCTGGTCCAGCCAGTTCGGTCCTCAGTAATGAGGATCCTGCGAGCCGGATAACCCTCAGGGAATCGTACCACATGGCTGTAGTGGATGCAGGTAATGTGGCTAATTTGGAAATTCGTTAGCAACTGCTTATTCAACACAAAGTCAAACCCGCGGTACTTAGGGATTATCCAAAGAGACTCAGTACCAAAGACTTGGTACTTCACTCTTTTGCAAAGACATCAGGATCGCCACACACCTCTTTCCAGTGACCTCATGACCTCCCCATGCTCTCCCAATCTCTCTACTGATTTCATAGGAAGGCATGAATGTTGCTGCCAAGATAAGTAAACCTCTTGACAAGGTCGACACTATCTCAGACACACTGCTGATGGCTATGCCCAAGAGGTCATTAAAGGCCTGGATCTTGGTTTTTATTCAGGACACTCAATATTTTTAATGAGTAAATGAACAAGAATAGATGCATAATAATGACTTACAGTTTTGCTTATGAAATCTATAGGACTAATTGACTCCATGATGGCTAAATGCTATCATTGATTCTAGAGAGAGCTGTCATATTTTTCACTATGTCATTCAATTTATTTGCTGATAATGTAACTTTTGTACATTTGCATTTATGCAAAAGAGCCAAATGATTTATGTAGCAGCATTTGTCATCTCTTCAATCAGGACTTAGTTAGATGGTCTTTGTGACAGAAAATAGAATAAGTTACTCATTTTGACATCAAAAGAATTTTTAACACTCGGTGTCTTTTATGCTTGTCTCTTAAGCACGCCCAGTCTGAGCAGTTGCTTGCTAGCAGTGCTGCTTTCTAGGAAACTTCAAACACTTCTAAACTGTAGATAATCATTATCACATGCTACAGTTTCAGTAAAATAGTATTTAACTTCTCAAAAGCAAACTCATAAATGACAGTAATTAATTGCTGAGCATTATAGAAAAACACTGAGTTCCACCCTAGTGTGAGAATTCTTGCTTTCTTATTTTTAAATTCACATTTTATTTTATTGGTATAGGAACTAATAATAATAATGCGGATCTTGTCCTTATTATTCTCCACTGTCTATTATGAACGTCATTTCCACAGTACTATACTAAATTCAAAATATTTTCACCAGGTGATCTGAAGCTTTTAAAGGCTTCTGACCCAAAACTTCAGTACAACTTATTAAAAATGTGTTGTCCAAAAGTCTGCCTCTATTTAAAAGGTCATCTTCTTAGTGAAAACCAGTAGTCACCAATGTGAGGTTTCTAAGTCAGCCAAGGAGTGCCCAGGGGAAGAGAGCATTCAAAGTTCAAAAAGTAGGCAGAAGTCCTAAAGAAGCATCACACGTGTGAGAGGACAACAGTCAGTATGACTAAAATGCAGAGAAGTTTACAGTGTAAGAGTTTTGCGCAAGCATTTTCCATTTTGTGTCTTATCTTCTTAAGGTGGATCACCACACAAGGCATTTAATAAGTTCTTTTAGTTGTTCCCAACTGCCAAACATTGTTTTGAAGTAGAGATTACCTTGTTACAAGCTATGAAAAATATCATTTTAAATTTTGACTCAGGCAAGTTTTTATGAGGGCCCTAAAGGTCAAAATACAAAAATGAAGAAAACACGAAGAGTGAAAATGCAAACAAAAATGGTAAAAATGTAAGAGAAACAGCAAAACTGAAGAAAAAGGGAAAGTGGGCCAGCAAGCAGTAAAAAAACTAGAAAATCTGACATTTTAACCAACTTGTCAAATCACTGCAAAACCTTTTTTTTCAACTTTTCAATTTTGCATTTTTGATTTTTTTAAGTCTTAGTGTAGCAGCACCACACATTTCTAGGCAGTTTATGTGCATGGGAAATCGTCACTGAATCTTAGTCACTCCTCAGCGCACAGTGCTCTCCTTTTTGCACAGACATACAAGAATTTCTACTTCCAAACATGGAAGAATGCCAGTTCTAATAATTCCTATTGCAATTTGTGTGTGATTTTTCATAACAATGATACAAATTAAAAAGCAATAGACTGATTTGGGAATTTTCCATGTTAACTGCAGTGTACACGTGTCATTGACAGTTTTGAATGGAGGTGCAGGAAGCAGAAGTAAATAATTAGTGTTCTTTATTTGAATTTCCTTTTCCATCCATCCACTTTTAAATCCTTTAATCAAGTCAGGGTGGCAGGGAGCCAGTGTCTTTGTCTGGAACCAAATCTGAAAAGGGTGCAAAACCACTGTGATTTCTTAAGTGTGATTTTTTTAGATTTGACTTTGATGAACATAGCATCATCATTTTAATTATTGGCAAGCAATTGATCATAAATAGTAAAAGTAAAAATTGCAACCTATATGGTGAATATAGTACAATTCCTAGCCAACTGTCCACTGAAATGGCTCCAATAGTTTGAAATGATCAGCTGCTAGTACCATAATTGAGGTGTTTGCATTATACTCTTCTAGGCATTAGCACACAGAAGTATTCATGACAAGTTCTTAATAATGTTACCCTATATTTTATTTCAATTATCGTTATAAAAATAAGCACACATTGAATTTTTTAGCAGTAACAATTTTTCATGTTTGGGGTGCAGAAGATGAGCACTCAGCTTTGAGGCATGACTGAGACTGAGAGAGGTTTTTCAGTGAGTTTAAGCGGACTTGGAAAGTGTCACTCTGCTGTTCTTAGACGTAAATGAATGTCTGGCTCTGAATAGAAAGCGGTAACACTTAAAAAGTTCAAGCGGCAAAGTTGAATAGTTGGAAATTTTTTTTTTGCAAGGATTTGTCAAGTTCAGTAAAATTCCTTTCTTGGATTTTGTGTTTTTTTTTTAAGTGCTAATCCACACACTTCCTTTTTATAAGTGAGGTCGTTCCAAGTTAGCATGTTCATCTCTTTAGTTTGTGCTCTGCCTTTTAGCGCCACTGTAGATTTCCACCAAATATTACAACATGTCCAGAAAAAAAGTGTGTTGCAAATGTAGATCATGTGCCAAAGATAAAGTATCAGAAAAATAGAAACAAAAAACTAAAAAAAAAAACATTACTCATGAATTGTGCAAATCCTGGCAAACACATAAAGCAAATATCTAACTGACTCAAGACAGCTAGCACCCCAGTCCCTCCCTGGACCTTCTAATAATGTACAGTTGGAACTCTTCACTTAAGTCTTAAGAGTGTTAAAATGCTGCTTTCTAATATGCTGGTTTCTAATAATGCTGCTCCTGCCATGTTGAAAATTGTCACTTATGCAGAAGTTGAAGTTATTCTCAGCACACAGGGACAGGTAAATAAATATTATTAATAACCCCAACCCTAACATAAACTAGACATATAAAGGTGTAACAAACAATAGCATAATATGCGTTATTTTATAGTGGTTGCTCACTGGCTCTAGTTAAAGAGGACAATTATTAAAAATGTTTTAACAAATCTGCCATTATCGATCATTTTTATTGTCCTCACAATACATTTATAATGTGTGTCTTGTGATCTCAGAGTAAACTGTTGTATGACACATCTTCTTATGCTAAAGACACCTGTGATGTGGAGGAAACTGTATTATTGTTTTGTATATTCTACAATGATTACAGTAATGCAGTGTTTCCAAAGTAAAGTTTGGTGTAGCCTGAATTTGTATTACTAATGTATTGGGATCTTCACAGTCTACTTTGCCTTTGTTACCTGTTTATAATGTTCAAGGATATCATGACATATCATTAATGCTGATAGACAGCAGCATGTGTTTAAGTCATTTTCTAATGCAATGTGTGTAGTGTGTACCAGCATGAAATTCAACATTAAATGAAACAGCTGCAATGTACAGATGGTTCTGCTCCTTAAAGACACTGCTCCCTTTCTCTACTAATACAGGGTGACACAGAAAAATGGGAACTTTTGAAATGCGTAGTGGCAGCCATGTACAGTTGGCAGCACGCGGAACAGGAACCTTGAGCTGTAAACAATCTCGCCATTTAGTAATCATGCATCAGTGGAACGGTCAACATG
Source organism: Polypterus senegalus (assembly GCF_016835505.1). Lineage (NCBI taxonomy): Eukaryota > Metazoa > Chordata > Cladistia > Polypteriformes > Polypteridae > Polypterus > Polypterus senegalus. The sequence goes on from NW_024383533.1 coordinate 23,487, forward strand.
CTTTTTTATGCTTTCGCCATAAAAATTTTTTAAAAAACAATGATAGTTTGGAAGGTGTACAGAGGGAATTCCGACGTTTTTTCAACTTAGGGCGTCATGGTCGGGTTCCCTCGAAACACGCAATAAAAACTTGGATTAAAAACTTTGAAGGGACTGGATCTGCTCTAAAAAAGAAACCAACAGGAAAAAATTTGTGGTATCCCAGCTGAGATGTTGCAGCGATCAATGGGGAACCTCAACAACAGATTGGAAGAATGCATACGTACAGGAGGACGCCATCTACAGGGCGTAATTTTCAGACATTGATAATTTGGATTACTGTCTCTTAAAAGTCAAGTTGTAGTGGTTCGATTGCTGTCAATTAAATTTTTTTGCTGGATTTCTATTGGGTTTTTCAAAAGCTCCCATTTTTTTGTGTCACCCTGTAGAATCAATATCTCACATCACACCTATGCCTGTTAATGTACATTTATGAGAGAACACAATTCCGAAGATGTTTGTCATGAACATTTTCATACACATATCAGCCAACCATTCTTTCAGAGTGATTGTTTGATTCTACTTTTCTTTCAACGCTGTGTTCACAATCTCTCCCTCTGCTTCGAATTGAATTTAATCTCATGCCCACATTGGCTTCCAGGTCATGCCCAAGAACTCTCTTTTGCTACAGGGACCCAACCGTAAGGCACCCTTAAATGTTCCCTTGCCTCTTTTCACTCCTGAGACTTGAGAAGAGGTAAGTCGTTTGTGTTTCAAGTTTGGAGTTGCCTGTCTGTTTGCCTTCCCATTTTGATAACTGTGGATTCTTGTTTTGTCCTGGATCGTCTCCTGTTTTGGGTGTATGGACTGTCTGGTGTCTTCCTGCTGCATGAGGACTGTCTGAGGATTTGTTGCTGTCATGTGAAGAAAGCAGCTCTCCTGATCCCATTCACATGTCATCATCTCATCAGGAACTGGTAGGACTATCTTTACATTCACATACAGCATGCTGATCTCTGGACTATCTACCTCAATCATTTCATTTCATTATTTGCCATTTTTCATGGACTTCATAGTGTGTGGTTTTTGTTAGAGATTTGTTATTATTGAGTACATGTTTATTGTATATCGCCATATGAGGAACTGGGATGGGATCATTGTAGTTTGCATATATTTCTTTATTAGTGTTTAATATATTCTTTAATTTCTGTTTCATTACTGGTTCCTTTTTTGTTTCTGTCAGGGAGTGTGTGTGAGTTGGGCTAAGGCTGGGTGCGTTCCTGGGATCCCCACCAAAAAAATAAATACGTCATCATCATATCAACTCTGTGAATCTTAGCTGGGATTTTTAGTCCACTACAACAGTATCTGTTGCCCTAGTAGCCTTTTTCTTTAAACACTGGGATTGAGAGGAACTGTCAGTGTAAGTGTGTTTCTCTTTCTAGTGGTTTCATGCCTTTTGTTGGTGATATTCATGTTCAAGACACATTCTTGACAGCCAGTTAGATCTTTCCACCAGGAAGAAGATGGACTTG
>NW_024383534.1:0-36865 GCF_016835505.1 Polypterus senegalus
GTTTAAATACATTTTTATACCATTAATTGTACTACGGTTTATTACTGTGAAAAATATACGGTAATTTACTGTATTTTTACTGTAATTTTTTACAGTGCACCCCGATCTTCAATATATAACCAGCACTATGAAGCGCAGCTTTTGCTTACGGCCATACCAGTGTAAAAGCACCCGATGTAGTTTGATCTAGGAGGTAAAACACGCATGCGCTCTGCCAGTAGTTGGACGGGAGAGTGCCTGGGATCCCCGGATGATGTAAGCCATTTTCCTGTACTGTACTGTACTGTACTACTCAACCTGACCATCAGCGTATGCCTGGGAACTGCATCTTTATCTTTCCACTGTTAGCGACACACCCGAACTTCAATTTATAACCAGCATTATGGAGCGCTGCTGTTGATTATGGCCATACCAGTTTGAAAGCGTCTTATCGTAGAAGTTAAAGACGCAAGGTTCGCCCAGTATACGTGGATGGTACACCGTCTTGCAACATCGAAAGCTGTAAGCTTTTATTCATTACTGTTGTACTAAACCTGAACATCAGTATATGCCTTTAAAATGCATATTTTTTCTTTCCAATGGAAGCGCTCCTTCCTGATCTTCAATATTTAACCAGCATTATGAAGCGCAGCTTTTGCTTACGGCCATACCAGTGTAAAAGCACACAATGTAGTTTGATCTACGAGGTTGAATATGCATGCGCTCTGCCAGTACTTGGATGGGAGGCTTGCTGGGATCCCCGGATGCTGTAAGCTTTTTTCCTGTACTGTACTACTCGACCTGACCATCAGCGTATGCCTGGGAACTGCATCTTTATCCTTTCCATTGTTAGCGACCCACCCGAACTTCAATTTATAACCAGCATTATGGAGTGCTGCTGTTGATTATGGCCATAGCAGTTTGAAAACGTCTGATCTTGGAAGTTAAAGAAGCAAGGTTCGCCCAGTATACGTGGCTGGAGACCGCCTTGCAACATCGAATGCTGTAAGCTTTTATTCATTACTGTTGTACTCAACCTGAACATCAGTGTATGCCTTTGAAATGCATCTTTTTTCTTTCCAATGGAAGCGCTCCACCCCGATCTTCAATATATAACCAGCATTATGAAGCGCAGCTTTTGCTTACGGCCATACCAGTGTAAAAGCACCCGATGTAGTTTGGTCTACGAGGTTAAATACGCATGCGCTCTGCCATTCCTTGGATGGGAGGCTGCCTGGGATCCCCGGATGCCTTAAGCTTTTTTTCCTGTACTGTAAGTACGCCACCTGACCATCATTACATGTCTGGGAACTGAATCTTTATCCTGTACATTGTTAGCAACCCACCCGAACTTCAATTTATAACCAGCATTATGGAGTGCTGCTGTTGATTATGGCCATAGCAGTTTGAAAGCGTCTGATCTTGGAAGTTAAAGAAGCAAGGTTCGCCCAGTATACGTGGCTGGAGACCGCCTTGCAACATCGAATGCTGTAAGCTTTTATTCATTACTGTTGTACTCAACCTGAACATCAGTGTATGCCTTTGAAATGCATCTTTTTTCTTTCCAATGGAAGCGCTCCACCCCGATCTTCAATATATAACCAGCATTATGAAGTGCCGCTTTTGCTTACGGCCATACCAGTGTAAAAGCACCCGATGCAGTTTGATCTACGAGGTTAAATACGCATGCGCTCTGCCATTCCTTGGATGGGAGGCTGCCTGGGATCCCCGGATGCCTTAAGCTTTTTTTCCTGTACTGTAAGAACGCCACCTGACTATCATTGCATGGCTGGGAACTGAATCTTTATCCTGTACATTGTTAGCGATCCACTCGAACTTCAATTTATAACCAGCATTATGGAGTGCTGCTGTTGATTATGGCCATAGCAGTTTGAAAGCGTCTGATCTTGGAAGTTAAAGAAGCAAGGTTTGCCCAGTATACGTGGCTGGAGACCGCCTTGCAACATGTGGAAGACGAATGTTCTCTTGTTCCCTTGTACTAATTCCTGTCTGAGAAGTAAGCTTTACAAAACCATGTAATAGCATGCTTTGTTTTAGCAAACAAAAAAATGTTTGTGCAAAGGACTCAAGGTCTGAGCATTCCACACATGAGTCTGCCTTATCACGTTTTCCTTAGCTTACATCTGAACGCCATAACAAAAGGAGCCAAGAAATCAAGTTGCACAAAGGGCGTTGAAGGGGCTAAAGGTTTGTGTATAATAAATGTGTTGACTGTTACATTTTATAATTATATTAAATTACGCATTCTAGGGGTATAAAACTGGACCCCACCAAACAGACGGGGTTCAGAAGAGCCCTGACGCTGTCATGTATATTTGATTGTCTGCTTTTCTGAAACTCTTCTCACCGTGACTCTGAAAATAAAGCTGCTTTATAACCGCACCTGCTGTCAGGTCTGAGATTTCGTCCACAGTTTTGGCGCCCAACGTGGGGCAGGAGACGGCAGACGGCTCCTTGTGCAGGATCGTCCAGATGACCGTGGTGGAGCCGATTCCGGCCGGATCGGGTCTAGCTTCGGTAAATGTAGGATTGACCTGCCTTGGGCATTTCCTGCGTGGGGAGTCCCTGACCTCCTCCTAGCCGATCTGAGGCACGACTTGACGGCATTTCCATGCAGGTGGATGGAGTCACGGTGAGTAGATCGGGGATTCCTGTTAGTTTGACTGGTGTGCTGGAAGTAATATGAATATAGAAGGAAAAGGAATAAAAAGCATATGCAAAATAAAGAATAAGAAAGCATACTGTATGGAAAATACATAGGAGGGTTCTAAGGGCTCACGGAAAGTGACTTGGGACCCTACGGAAAACGGCACAGTGTGAATGTTAGCTAGTCACCCCTGTGGAAAGGATTAGAAAAGGCGAGTGGCACGCCTATAATAATTTGAGGAACGGGGTGAAAGGGCGTATTTAGAGAATGTGTGTCTAAATAAACGGGAGGTCGAGTTTTCATCTGCTGTCTGGTCATACTCTTGTTTCAACGGGTTGCTAAGGTGACGGAGACAATACCCTGGCAGATTGACGATACAAACCGTCTGATGAAGGGATCGGGTAAAACCTCCATATCCTGGACTCCACGGGGCGTATTGATGTAGGATTCTGCTGATGCGAATAAACGGACACGAAGTCACCTGAAGCTGTAATCCGGGAATAGGAGCGGACGGCGGGTGGAACAGGGTTTATTGAGGGCTGAGTCACTTTCTGCTGAGATCCTGCCACTCACTATGGGAAAAACAATCAGTAGCCAGTCAAACAGTCCCCAAGAGTCCTAAAACCTAACGTTAGAAGGATTATTTTCGGGGATCGCCAGGCTCCTAGTGCGCTGTCGGGATCGAAAGGCGGGTCCCTTAGAAAGCTCATTGAAAAGAAGACAGGATTAAAAAAAGCATGTAGGAGGTGGAATAAGGACAGTGGAGGTAGATGGCCAGTGGAAGGAACTGGAGATATGAATTAGAAAAATACTGTGCAGAAATACACAGGGTTGTTGTAATGGAGGTCCTTATCGGCTGGATATTTATGACAGATGGGAATTGGTTATTAAAGACCATACGTTGGAAGCGGCACAAAAACGGAATGAGCTTTTAGTTGCTGAACTTAAGAATAGAAAGGAAAAAAGAACAGCTGCTTATAGCTTTACAGAAAGTGTAGGCTGATACGGGACCCCAGTCTGAAGGAAGGAGGAAAGGAGTGATAAAAAAACCTTTATATCCAGTGCTCTCTTCCCCAACACTTTACCCACAACCCCTTCCACTGCCACATTCAATCATTGCCCCAACGGCTCCTGTGGTTACCGATGCCCCAGTTACTGATGATTTCTTTGATGAACAATATCAATGTGACCCCTCCTCACTTACAGATCCTGATGATGAGACTGACGGCCACTTGTTAGGGGCTATGGGAGGCTTTTCTAACTTACACAAAAAGCCCTCCATTTCACAACGTGCTAGAACCAAAACCCTCAGAGATAAGACCCCTGAAAACCTTACCCGTTTAAGTCCCCTAAACCTTTAGCACCCACATTTTCATGCCCTTTAATTGAGGTTCCTGTCCCCCGACACAATCCCACACAATCCCCAGGAAATGCTAACCCCACTACTGTAATGATACAGTACATCGTAACTGAGATATTCAAGAGCTGAAAGACGTAGTGTCCGAATTGCCTGATCTAAGGTAATCGGGGGGTTGAAGTTTGTGAAACAGGTGCAGCAACTAGACAACATATATAACCCAGTGCGGCCGAGTGGACCCAGACGAAGAAAGATGGGCACCATTTGAGCTACTGTCAATTATGGGCAGCATAACGGAGTACAGTGGCAGTGGAATGAGGCATTGCCTCGTGGACAAAATAATGAGGGTCCTTTCCTTGCCAAATGGGAATCTGTGAAAACTGCAATAGCTGCAAAATATAAAAAGGCACCGACTGATACCTTTTCAGCTGCCAAACAAAAGAAAGATGAGACAGTAGATGAATGGGCACACCGCATTCAGGACTTGTTGACAAACCATTCTGGCTTAGACAGCCCAGACGACCGTAACAAGGCAGCGGTTCCTCCTTTTCTGTCAGGACTCAGAAGTGATATTCAAAATAAAGTACGCACGTCCTGTATTTTGGATGAGAAAGTGCCACTTTTGATGAAGTTAAAAGACACGCGGAGCATGCTGAACGACAGACTAAACAAAAAGAGTCAGACACTCAGACCAAGTTAATCACGACACAAATGAATTATTATGCAGGTGGAGCTCAGGCAGGGGGAGAGGACGTGAAAGACGTGGATTTGTCCGAGAACAGGGGCGGCCGGGTCGTGGATTTTTACTTCCTAATCCGAATTCTTCGTCTGCTCAGCCGCTGCTCCCCTCAGATCAAGCACCTACACATCTTGCCTGTTACGATGGGACACTTCTGCCGCAATTGCCCACATCAGCTTCCTCCCCCGCCTTCCTTACCTGAACCTGAGGATATTCCTTTCACAGGGACCCCAGCCACTCTTTTCAGTTGCCTTTGCTCACTTGCCATGGACACAGATCCTTTATTGACTTTGCTGAATGGCACTAAAACTGCTTTTCTAGTCTGCCTCGAACGATACACTGACTGTTCTTAGTGCTTCTGGACAACCACATTTTTTACTGGTGTCTAAACCTCTTCGAGTTCAGCTTCATTCCAGTGGTTCCACTTTGATGCACCGTTTTTTATTAAATCAGCTCTGCCCTGTTAATCTGTTCAGGAAGGGATGATGACTACGCTCTCCCTCTCTATTTCTCTAACCAAACGAGGGTTTCACTGTTCTATTCCTAAATTCCTGTGCCAAACCTCCCCCCACACTAGCAGCCTGGACCCTGAACATCTCCTCACACACCATTCTTCTAAAGCCCTACACTCTTATATTCTTTTCCCCACTTGCAAGTCCCCAACACCCTCCACTGCACTGCCCAGTACTTCCCTGCTGAAGTGGACACACCTTGGTTAGAATCTTTTCTCTCTTCAGGTAATAGCCCAGAGACCCTCCATATCCCTTGCATTTTTTTCTCATGCACACACAGCTGCTGCTCCAGTGCACTTCACATATTCCCAAAGCGTTTTCTATTTAGGAGGTTCGGTTCCCCATGTTTTCTTTAGCCAATTATAGCACCGTTCACTGAGTTGAAATTGGGGATTGGGTGGAACAATGTTTCAATAGGACGGACTGGCTACATGTTGCTTCGGTATCTTTGATACCTCAGATCATTTGATAACTAAGTTTGTGCTTCAAAATGATTTTTTAGTACATCATGCATTGTGCCGTCTTTCCCTTTCTGATTTTTCATTGCAAACCGCCTGTCCGACTTGGCTTTCCTCACTTCCCGATGCACTTTGGTCCCAGGGGAAAAATGATTATGGAAGGATAGCACACTGTGAGCCACTGGTGATTTACCCAAAAATCCTCCTTCTGCCCGCATCGCTCCCAGTATCCTCTGTCTCCAGCAGCAGAGGCTGGCATCTCCGCCGTACATTCCGATCTCGTGAAACGTGGAGCAATCATTCAAATTAAATACTCTCCAGTCAACTCCCCGTTTTACCTGTTTAAAAGGCTGATGGTTCATGGCGTTTTTGTTTAAGATCTTCGACACGTAAATTCTGCAGTTTTTCCTAGGGCACCTATTGTTACTAATCCTTCCACTATTCTTTCTACGATACCCTCGTCGCCTGTTATTTCTCTGTTATTGACTTTGCTAATGCTTATTTTTGTATTCCTTTGCACCCCGACTCTCAATTCTGGTTTGCCTTTACTTTCCAAAACCGCCGTTGGACATGGACCGTTATGCCTCAGGGATATATTGTAGCCCTTGTGTATTGGATAAGCTCTTGCTCAAAATTTAAAAGGCTTTTGGCTGGGAAAAGACAGTGTATCGATACAGTATGTGGAATGTTGTGTAGTACTACGGAAGCAGATTGTGCATGGGATACTCAGCAATTGTTATTATTTAGCAGAAAATGGCCACAAAGTTTCTAAAACAAAACTGCAGTTAATTCAAACAACCGTGAAATATTCAGGTCATGACATTTCTTGTGAAACGAGAGCTCTCTCTCTCTCTCTAGCGACTGTATAAACACCATTCAAAATCTTCCTAGACCAAGACATGTTACAAAGCAACAGGTTGTGTCTGTATTAGGCATTATAGGATACTGCCGGCAATGGATTTTAAACTTCAATGAAAGAGCACAGCTTTTGCAACCCCTGATCTCCCCTTTCTGGTCAGGTGGCATGGAAAGATCAAGCTGGGAAGGCTCTATGTAACTTAGCAGCCACAACAGAGGCTGTGCTAGCTAGTACAGATATAGTGCTCATGAGCCCCCTAGTGGTAAAAGTGCCTCACACCGCACACTCCATTTTAGTACAGGCTAAAACCTCACATCTCACTACTGCTAGGGAAATACACTACCAAAATATACTCTGTACATTGTCAAACGTTACCATAGAAAGGTGCTCCACCTTAAATCCAGCTACATTGCTTCCAACTGAAAATCAAGGGGAACCCACAACTGTCATGATGAAATAACTAAGGTTATAAAACCTAGACCAGACCTACAGGAAACAAACGAATTTCTTCAAGTTTAAGCGCGCAGGCAGCTGAGTTGATAACTCTCACCCGAGTTTGTCAGTTGTCAGAGGGAAAAATTGTAACTATCATACTGATTCTAGATATGCTTTTGGAGTCTGCCATGATCATGGGGCATTATGGAAACTCAGGGGATTCAAGACCAGTACTGGCAAGCCCATTCAGCATCAAAAACTAAAAGAATCCCTCTTAGAGGCCATAACAAAACCATCAAAGCTAGCGATCATTAAAATGTCAAGCTCACAGGAAAACAGGATCCTGTCAGCAAAGGAAACAAATTAGCTGATCATTTTGCTAAACGGGCTGCATATAATAACACACCAATCTTTTTATTCCAACAGAGAAATGACCAGGACACTGATAATCAAATTATTTCTTTACAGAATGCAGCCACGGACACAGAGAAGAAAAATGGTTCAAAGAAGGGTCCCTCTCTGATGGAGTCTGGACCCATAAGCAAACTAACAAACCTTTCATCCCAAAAGCTTCTTTCCCAGGTATGGCAAAAATCGCCCATGGCCTAGACCATGCTGGAAAAGACGCCATGGTTCAAGATGTTGAAAAATATTGGGAAGCTGTAGGTTTCTCCACATATGCAGAGCAGTTCTACAGGCGCTGTGCATTATGTCAAAAGTTTAATGTAGGAAAGGGCAGCCAGGTAAGTCCCGCCATTACACCTAACCTAATGGGTCCATTCGAACACCTTCAAATGGACTTCATTGAATTAACACCATCAAAGGGTACCGATACTGTTAAGTAATTGTTGATGTGTTCTCCCGATGGGTGGAAGCTTTCCCTTCCAAACATGCAGATGCCAAACCTGTGGCAAAAGCTTTGATAAAGGAAATCATTCCTAGATGGGGAATACCACAGAAATTACAAACTGATAATGGCACCCACTAAATTCCATTATAAATGAATTAACCACCTGGCTCCAGATAAATGTGCATCATTATTGCAAATACCACCCCCAGAGTGGAGGTATTGTGGAACGATGCAATGGTACCTTGCAATCTAAATTGGCTAAAATCTGTGAGAAAACAAATTTAACTTGGCCTGATGCTCTGCCTCTGGCCTTGATGGGATTAAGGGGAAGAACACATCGGCAGTTAGGGCTGTCGCCATTCGAAATTCTGACCGGACGGCCCATGCCAGTCGGCATGGTCATAGGTAATGTTACACTGCATACTGTGGACAATGATCTTCTTTCCAGTCTTACAGGTCTCCGAGCTTCTCTGAAGGAAGTCCACGAGCAGGTGAATCAGGCCTGGAGAACTAGTCCTCCATCAAAGGACTCCCGATTCCATTAGGAACCTGGATTCTGGCTAGAGATACTGAAGGAAACATTGGCATCACCCTCGTGGAGAGGACCGTTCCAAGTTCAGCTGTAGACACAACATGCTGTTAAAGTTGAGGGACTGCCTGCTTGGATTCACATCTCACATTGCAAAAGATGGCACCCTTGATTGTGGTCCTACTATGTCTTTCCATCCCCTTGTCGACTGCTCTGGTCACCTTGACTTTTCCTTTCGGTATCACCACATCAGTTCAGGTAGATTTCTGTTCTATTATTGACTATGGGACTGATCGACAAATCCAGTGGAACTGGTCTGACAAATATGTGTGTGTAACTGTTACAACCTCTGGATTCGGAAGTAACTGTGACATGTGGGACTGGGTTTTGGCTAAGACTGGAACTGATGACTGGGGTTTATTAACCCTATAAGGCCCAGAAGTATGGTCTGAAATATCGTTTTTCTATTATAAAAGGACATGCCCCTCATGAATGTGCGAATACCATTGTAACCCTTTGATCATTACTCTGAAGAACCCTTCTTTACATGATTCAGGAACCTATATTTTAGGGGCATATGTATCTGGAATAGATCCTCTAGGGAGATTTCAAATTAAGGTTGAGAACCCTGTTACTAACACCTCCCATTTCCCCACACACACACCCTCTCTCCTACCCCTGGTCCAACCCGCCCCTGTCAAGGTCATGAATATTTCCACCTCTTCTTCCACTTTTTCTATTGAAATTGGGTATGGGGATCAGAACCGTTGGCTGCAATGGGTATTATATTCGGCTAGACAAGTGAATCAATCTGATTGCTATGCATGTGCTACAGCTAGGCCACATTTGGCCACTATCCCTTTTCCTCTTTCTAACATATCTGATCCTACTGGCCTTCCTTGCCTACTTGCCCTTTTTATCTCTTCCTCTATTCCAATCGACTCTAATTACATTACACTTTCCCTTCTTTTTCCCCCTACTCTTCCCATGACTCCCCCGATATTCCAGCCTGATGAAGGTATTTATACCTGTTTTTTTAGAAACCTTACTTCCTCTCGTGGCACAAATGTTGGTAATATCCCATCCTCTTTTTGTTTCCAAACTTTTCCGATTAATTCTTCCTCTTTAGCTTCCAAATTATCAATTTTCTGATTACTCAGAATACTGATATTTGGTGGATGTGCCATAGGTCTAAATTGCTTGACATCCTTCCACCTGACTGGACTGGCACTTCTGCTTTAATACAATTTGTTATGCCTTTCCGACTTTTCCCTTTAACTGCCTTCCATGTGTCGACCATGTTTGGCTGACATCGTCAACCCCATTCTGTGGACCCTTCCCAGTTTTCCCTACATGGCCCTGGGGTGTATTTTGATTCCATTCGAGTCCCTCGTGGAGTTCCTGATAAGTTCAAGGCAAGGGACCAAGTTGTTGCCGAATTTGAGTCTATTTTTCCTCAGGTTACTATAAACAAAAATGTAGATTGGATTAATTACTCTATTATAATCAACAAAGAGTCTTAAATTTTACTAAGAAGCTGTTGAAGGTATCCATGAGCAACTTGATAAAACATCCCTCATGACCTGGCAAAATCGCTCTATGGCTTTAGATATGCTCTTGGCTGAGAAAGGAGGCGTTTGTGCTATGTTTGGTGATGCATGCTGTACCTATATCCCTAATAATACAGCTCCTGATGGATCAATCACCCATGCTTTAGCTGATTTGACATGAACTAGCTACTAATTCTGGCATTTCTAATCCTTGGGACAAATGGTTTATGTCCACTTTTGGGTCCTGGGGCCAATGGCTTAAATCAGTTTTCACCTCTCTTACAGTTGCTTTAATTGTTCTCCTGCTTGTAGCTTGCTGTATTGTTCCCTTGATAAGATACATTGTATCCAAGTATTTTACTGCCTCGATGGCAAAGGCTTATTTTTTACACAAAGAAAAAATGCTTCAGATCAGCACATCCACCCCACACTCCTCCGCCCACTCCACTCCATCCTCCTCTCCTACCCTTTCCCATTCAACTCTCCCTGATCAAATATTTTTGTTTGCTAAAAAAGGGGAATGTGGAAGACAATATTCTCTTAGTTCCCTTGTACTAATTCATGTCTGAGAAGTAAGCTTTACAAAACCATGTAATAGCATGCTTTGTTTTAGCAAACAGAAAATGTTTGTGCAAAGGACTCAAGGTCTGAGCATTCCACACATGAGTCTGCCTTATCACGTTTTCCCTTAGCTTACATCTGAACGCCATAACAAAAGGAGCCAAGAAATCAAGTTGCACAAGGGGCGTTGAAGGGGCTAAAGGTTTGTGTATAATAAATGTGTTGACTGTTACATTTTATAATGATATTAAATTACGCATTCTAGGGGTATAAAACTGGACCCCACTCAACAGACGGGGTTCAGAAGAGCCCTGACACTGTCATGTATATTTAATTGTCTGCTTTTCTGAAACTCTTCTCACCGTGACTCTGAAAATAAAGCTGCTTTATAACCACACCTGCTGTCGGGTCTGAGATTTCGTCCACAAACATCGAATGCTGTAAGCTTTTATTCATTACTGTTGTACTCAACCTGAACATCAGTGTATGCCTTTGAAATGCATCTTTTTTCTTTCCAATGGAAGCGCTCCACCCCGATCTTCAATATATAACCAGCATTATGAAGCGCGCTTTGCTTACGGCCATACCAGTGTAAAAGCACCCGATGTAGTTTGATCTACGAGGTTAAATACGCATGCGCTCTGCCAGTACTTGGATGGGAGGCTTGCTGGGATCCCCGGATGCTGTAAGCTTTTTTCCTGTACTGTAAGTATGAAACCTGACCATCATTGCATGGCTGGCAACTGAATCTTTATCCTGTACATTGTTAGCGACCCACCCGAACTTCAATTTATAACCAGCATTATGGAGTGCTGCTGTTGATTATGGCCATACCAGTTTGAAAGCGTCTGATCTTGGAAGTTAAAGAAGCAAGGTTCGCCCAGTATACGTGGCTGGAGACCGCCTTGCAACATCGAATGCTGTACGCTTTTATTCATTACTGTTGTACTCAACCTGAACATCAGTGTATGCCTTTGAAATGCATCTTTTTTCTTTCCAATGGAAGCGCTCCACCCCTATCTTCAATATATAGCCAGCATTATGAAGCGCCGCTTTTCCTTATGGCCATACCAGTGTAAAAGCACCCGATGTAGTTTGATCTACGAGGTTAAAATACGCATGCGCTCTGCCAGTACTTGGATGGGAGGCTTGCTGGGATCCCCGGATGCTGTAAGCTTTTTTCCTGTACTGTAAGTATGCAACCTGACCATCATTGCATGGCTGGCAACTGAATCTTTATCCTGTACATTGTTAGCGACCCACCCGAACTTCAATTTATAACCAGCATTATGGAGTGCTGCTGTTGATTATGGCCATACCAGTTTGAAAGCATCTGATCTTGGAAGTTAAAGAAGCAAGGTTCGCCCAGTATACGTGGCTGGAGACCGCCTTGCAACATCGAATGCTGTACGCTTTTATTCATTACTGTTGTACTCAACCTGAACATCAGTGTATGCCTTTGAAATGCATCTTTTTTCTTTCCAATGGAAGCGCTCCACCCCGATCTTCAATATATAACCAGCATTATGAAGCGCGCTTTGCTTACGGCCATACCAGTGTAAAAGCACCCGATGTAGTTTGATCTACGAGGTTAAATACGCATGCGCTCTGCCAGTACTTGGATGGGAGGCTTGCTGGGCTCCCCGGATGCTGTAAGCTTTTTTCCTGTACTGTACTGTACTGTACTGTACTGTACTACTCAACCTGACCATCAGCGTATGCCTGGGAACTGCATCTTTATCCTTTTCATTGTTAGCGACCAACCTGAACTTCAATTTATAACCAGCATTATGGAGCGCTGCTGTTCATAATGGCCATAACAGTTTGAAAGCGTCTGATCTAGGAAGTTCAAGATGCACGGTTCGCCCAGTATACGTGGCTGGCAGACCGCCTTGCAACATCGAATGCTGTACGCTTTTATTCATTACTGTTGTACTCAACCAGAACATCAGTGTATGCCTTTGAAATGCATCTTTTTTCTTTCCAATGGAAGCGCTCCACCCCGATCTTCAAAATATAACCAGCATTATGAAGCGCAGCTTTTGCTTACGGCCATACCAGTGTAAAAGCACCCGATATAGTTTGATCTAGGAGGTAAAACACGCATGCGCTCTGCCAGTAGTTGGACGGGAGAGTGCCAGGGATCCCCGGATGATGTAAGCCATTTTCCTGTACTGTACTGTACTGTACTACTCAACCTGACCATCAGCGTATGCCTGGGAACTGCATCTTTATCCTTTTCATTGTTAGCGACCCACCTGAACTTCAATTTATAACCAGCATTATGGAGCGCTGCTGTTGATAATGGCCATAACAGTTTGAAAGCGTCTGATCTAGGAAGTTCAAGATGCAGTTAAGCGTATATCGCTGGTAGACCGCCTTGCAACATCGAATGCTGTAGCGCTTTTATTCATTACTGTTGTACTCAACCGACATCAGTGTATGCCTTTGAAATGCATCTTTTTTCTTTCCAATGGAAGCGCTCCACCCCGATCTTCAATATATAACCAGCATTATGAAGCGCAGCTTTGCTTACGGCCATACCAGTGTAAAAGCACCGATGTAGTTTGATCTAGGAGGTAAACACGCATGCGCTCTGCCAGTAGTTGGACGGGAGAGTGCCTGGGATCCCCGGATGATGTAAGCCATTTTCGTGTACTGTACTGTACTGTACTGTACTAGTCAACCTGACCATCAGCGTATGCCTGGGAACTGCATCTTTATCCTTTTCATTGTTAGCGATCCACCTGAACTTCAATTTATAACCAGCATTATGGAGCACTGCTGCTGATAATGGCCATAACAGTTTGAAAGCGTCTGATCTAGGAAGTTCAAGATGCACGGTTCACCCAGTATACGTGGCTGGCAGACCGCCTTGCAACATCGAATGCTGTAGGCTTTTATTCATTACTGTTGTACTCAACCAGAACATCAGTGTATGCCTTTGAAATGCATCTTTTTTCTTTCCAATTGAAGCGCTCCACCCCGATCTTCAATATATAACCAGCATTATGAAGTGCAGCTTTTGCTTACGGCCATACCAGTGTAAAAGCACCCGATGTAGTTTGATCTAGGAGGTAAAACACGCATGCGCTCTGCCAGTAGTTGGAAAGGAGAGTGCCTGGGATCCCCGGATGATGTAAGCCATTTTCCTGTACTGTTCTGTACTGTACTACTCAACCTGACCATAAGCGTATGCCTGGGAACTGCATCTTTATCCTTTTCATTGTTAGCGACCCACCTGAACTTCAATTTATAATATATTGAAGATCGGGGTGGAGTGCTTCCATTGGAAAGGAAAAAGATGCATTTCAAAGACATACACTGATGTTCTGGTTGAGTACAACAGTAATGAATAAAAGTGTACAGCATTCGATGTTGCAAGGCGGTCTGCCAGCCACGCGTATACTGCTTAGCGGTGCATCTTGAACTTCCTAGATCAGACTCTTTCAAACTGTTATGGCCATTATCAACAGCAGCGCTCCATAATGCTGGTTATAAATTGAAGTACAGGTGGGTCAGCTAACAATGAAAAGGATAAAGATGCAGTTCCCAGGCATCACGCTGATGGTCAGGTTGGTGTAGTACAGTACAGTACAGGAAAATGGCTTACATCATCCGGGGATCCCAGGCACTCTCCGTCAACTACTGGCACAGCGCATGCATGTTTTACCTCTAGATCAAACTACATGGGTGCTTTTTACACTGGTATGGCGTAGCAAATGCTGCACTTCATAATGCTGATTATAAATTGAAGTTCAGGTGGGTCGCTAACAATAAAAAGGATAAAGATGCAGTTCCCAGGCATACGCTGATGGTCAGGTTGAGTAGTACAGTACAGTACAGTACAGGAAAATGGCTTACATCATCCGAGATCCCAGGCACTCTCCCGTCCAACTACTGGCAGAGCGCATGCATGCGTGTTTTACCTCCTAGATCAAACTACATCGGGTGCTTTTACACTGGTATGGCCGTAAGCAAAAGCTGGGCTTCATAATGCTGGTTATATATTGAAGATCGGGGTGGAGCGCTTCCATAGGAAAGAAAAAAGATGCATTTCAAAGGCATACACTGATGTTCTGGTTGAGTACAACAGTAATGAATAAAAGCGTATAGCATTCGATGTTGCAAAGCGGTCTGCCAGCCACGTTATACTTGGCCAACCGTGCATCTTGAACTTCCTAGATCAGGCGGCTTTCAAACTGATATGGCCATTATCAACAGCAGCTCCATAATGCTGGTTATAAATTGAAGTTCAGGTGGGTCGCTAACAATGAAAAGGATAAAGATGCAGTTCCCAGGTATACGCTGATGGTCAGTTTGAGTAGTACAGTACAGTACAGTACAGGAAAATGGCTTACATCATCCGGGGATCCCAGGCACTCTCCCGTCCAACTACTGGCAGAGCGCATGCGTGTTTTACCTCCTAGATCAAACTACATCGGGTGCTTTTACACTGGTATGGCCGTAAGCAAAAGCTGCGCTTCATAATGCTGGTTATATATTGAAGATCGGGGTGGAGCGCTTCCATTGGAAAGAAAAAAGATGCATTTCAAAGGCATACACTGATGTTCTGGTTGAGTACAACAGTAATGAATAAAAGCGTACAGCATTCGAAGTCACAAGGCGGTCTTCCAGCCACGTATACTGGGCAACTGCGCATCTTGAACTTCCTAGATCAGACGCTTTCAAACTGTTATGGCCATTATCAACAGCAGCACTCCATAATGCTGGTTTTAAATTGAAGTTCAGGTGGGTAAGCTAACAATGAAAAAGGATAAAGATGCAGTTCCATAGGCATGCGCTGATGGTCAGGTTGTAGTAGTACAGTACAGTACAGTACAGGAAAATGGCTCTACACATCATCCGGGGATCCCAGGCACTCTCATGTCCAACTACTGGCAGAGCGCATGCGTGTTTTACCTCCTAGATCAAACTACATCGGGTGCTTTTACACTGGTATGGCCGTAAGCAAAAGCTGCGGTTCATAATGCTGGTTATATATTGAAGATCGGAGTGGAGCGCTTCCATTGGAAAGAAAAAAGATGCATTTCAAAGGCATACACTGATGTTCTGGTTGAGTACAACAGTAATGAATAAAAGCGTGCAACGTTCATGTTGTAAGGAGGTCTGCCAGCCGCGTATACTGGGCTAAGGCCGTGCATCTTTAACTCCCCTAGATCAGGCGGCTTTCAAACTGTTATGGCCATTATCAACAGCAGCGCCCATAATGCTGGTTATAAGTTGAAGTTCAGGTGGGTCGCTAACAATGAAAGGATAAAGATGCAGTTCCCAGGTATGCGCTGATGGTCAGGTTGAGTAGTACAGTACAGTACAGGAAAATGGCTTACATCATCCGGGGATCCCAGGCACTCTCCGTCCAACTACTGGCAGGAAGCGCATCGTGTTTACCTCCCTAGATCAAACTACATCGGCGCTTTACACTGGTATGGCGTGTAAGTAAAAGCTGCGCTTCATAATGCTGGTTATATATTGAGAGATGGGGTGAGTCATTGGGGCCCAAGATCCATGTTTTGAGAAATAAGAATAAACATG
This sequence comes from Polypterus senegalus, assembly GCF_016835505.1. Classification (NCBI taxonomy): domain Eukaryota; kingdom Metazoa; phylum Chordata; class Cladistia; order Polypteriformes; family Polypteridae; genus Polypterus; species Polypterus senegalus. Next base: position 16,054 of record NW_024383534.1, read on the forward strand.
ATTCGACATGTTAAGGTCTGAGCCAAACTAGATGGCTCACAATCATCACATTTTGATGTATCGCTGAGTACACGCATGTTAATGCAATAAACCTATTGTCAGTACAGGAATGCGATCTTACTTGATCTATGTTGACATCTTAGGCGGCTACATGCATCATAAGGTGTCACAATGGATGACACCTGTCTCATAGCTTACGCACTTTAAAATTTTTTTTTAAAGGGGGGTTTTTTTTTTTTCCCCCCCCCGGGGGGCCCCCCCCCAAAAAAAAAAGGGGTTTTTGGGGAAAAAAAGGGTTTTTTTTTTTAAAAAAATTGGGGGGGGAAAAAGGGCCCCCCCCGGGCAAAAAAAACCCTTTTTTTTAAAAAATTTTTTTAAATTTTTGGGGAAAAAACCCTTTTTTTTTTAAAAAAAAAAAGGGGGTTTTTTTTTAAAAAAAACCTTTCCCTTTAAAAATTTTTTCCTTAAAAAAAAATTTTAAAAATTTTTAAAATTTTTCCCCCCCTTTTTTTTTGGTTTTTTTCCCCCCTTTTTTTTTAAAAAAAAAAAATTTTTTTAAAAAATTTAAAAAAATTTTTAAAATTTTTTGGTTTTAAATTTAAAAAAAAAGACCCCTTTCCCTTTTTTTAAAAAAATTTAAAAAAAGGGGGGGGGAAAAAAAATTTTTTAAAAATTTTTAAAATTAAAAAAACCCCCTTTTTGGTTTTTCCGGGGGGGGTTTAAAATTTTCCCCTTTCCCCCTTTTCCCAAAAAAAGGAAAAAAAAAGGCAAAAATCCCCCTTTTTTTTTTTTTTTTAAAAGAAAAAAAAAAAAAATTTTTTTTTAAAAAAAAAATTTTTAAATTTTTTTGGGGGGGGGAAAAAAAAATTTTAAACCCCCCGGGGGGGGGAAAAAATTTTTTTTCCCAAAAGGGCCCGGGGGTTTTTTGGGGGGGGGGGGTTTTTTTTTTTTTTAAAATTTTTTAAAAAAAAAACATTTTTTTCCCGGGGGCCTTTTTTAAAAAAAAAAAAAATTTTTTTTAAAAAAAAAAAATTTTTCCCCCCCCTTAAAAAAAAAATTAAAAAAACCCCCCAAAAAAGGGGGTTTTTTTTTCCCCTTTTTCCCCCTTTTAAAACCGAGGTTATGTCCAAATTGAAAAAAAACCCCCCGGGGGGTTTTTTTTTTTTAAAAAACCCAAATTAAAAAAAAAAATATATATTTTATGATTTATGCAAGCAAGAAAAGGAAAATTAAGGTTAATAACGCTTTTCACATGGATGGTAAACAGAAGCTGGGAAATTTGGGGAAAAAGATTGTGTTGAAAGATTTATTTTCGTTTTTAGATAAAAAATTTGGGAAATTTTAAATTTTTTTTGCACACAACGGAAATCCCATGACGTTTTTTTAGTCTTTAAAGAAAAAAAAAATGGATTTGTTAACGATGGTTTGGAAAAAAACCAAAAATATCAGGGGGTTTTTTTAAAAACAGATTCATAGACTCTTTGAACTTTCTTTTGCATCAAAATTTGTGTAAATTACTACAGGCTTTTGGGGTTTTTAAAAATTTGAAAGGTTTTTTTTTTTAAAAATTTTAAAAACCAAAATTATTTGGGGCCAACCGGGTGTGGGGGCTTTTTAGAAAAGTTTTTTGAAGAGAAGAAAAATTTTCTTTTTTGGTATTCTTAAAAACAAGAATGGCGTATTTGATTTTCAAAGGGAAATTAAAAAAAGTACGCCTTTTATGTTGAAATTCTAAGGCGGGGGAAAATCTTTTCAGGCAAGAGGTTATGGAGATCACCAAAACGACCGTATTGATTTCCCAAATTTTGGAAATAAAATATTATTTGGGTCCTTTTTAATAAGACTTGGGGGCCCCCTGTATGGCAATGTTTTTTAAATTTTTAAGGGGGAAACAAAAAGTTTTTCCTTTACAAAAGGTTTTACCCCAAAAAAAAAAGAGGTATTTACCCCCCTTTTAAAGGCTCATTTATAGAGGCCAAGATAAAATGAATCTTGGGGATCGAAAACCTGGAGGTGAAATTTTATTGGAAAATATTATCTAGGCTTTTGAAAATAATGGTATAAAAATGGCTTTTAATTTAAAAGGGTGTTTTTCCATGGTTGTAATATCTGTTACAGTGAAAAAACATGGAATAGTGTTAACAAAAAAGACAATTGGTTGGCTTTATTCTAAAAATAAAGGAAAAAAAAACTACTTGAAAAAAAGAGGGGTTTTTAATTTTTCAAATTGGGGGAAAATAATTTAAAGGCGTCTGGTTGGAAAAACATCCGTGTGGGTTTTTTGAAAACAGCACGTCCTGGTTTTGTCGGAATTCTCTTGGGGTTTTGAACAAACCCTCACGCTTATACTACAAGGTGGGCGCTGGGAAAAAAATCCAATTTCTTATTTTAAGAGTTTATATCCCCCTTTTGTGAAAAAAACCAAAAGATATCCAAAGGTTTAAAAAATTTTTTATAAAAGGTTTTGAAAACCCTTAAAAACCCTTTTTGGGGTTTGCCCGGGGGGGAACCCCCCCAGAAATCTTTTTATCCCCCGTTTTGCCTGCAAAAAAACAAAAAACTTACTTTCACTTTTACCAAAATTGTGTTTTAACTCAACAACAGACACCCTGCACACACACTCCCGGAAAAGGGGGCGACGGGTTTTTGGAAACACCCTTCTTGCAACCATTCAGCAGGGAAAACAAAATTTGAAAAATGGGGAGATTTTGAGCAAAATTTTACTGAACTTTTTTCAGAGTATATTAAAGTTTAAAAGCTTTCAAGTCTCGGGGTTTTTCCTGGGGCCTGCCTAAACACAGAAAAAAGCAACAGTATGTTTTCCATTTTTTTATGAAAAAAAGGTTATTTTTTAGAACCTTTTTAAAAAAACCCCGGGCCCGGAAGACAAATTGCAAAACTTTTTAAAAACCCTTTGGGGTAAGTTTGCACAAAGACCTAATTTTAAAATACATCTTTAATTCGGATCCCGAACAACTGTTTGAAATTGTTTGCCCCCAAAATTTTGAGGTTTATTTTGTGATTTTTTTTGATGATGAAAAACCTGTGTGACTTGGACATACGATAAAAGATACCAAAAACCAATGTAAACATTTTTTTTGCTATTTTACTACAGCTTATCGGGTTAAATTTTTTAATTAAACAAAAATGAACGAAAGAATACTATACTATGACACGTTCAATTTCTTTTTATTTCCAGAGCAAACGAAAGGGACCCAAAAATTGGGTGCTATTTGGGGGAATTAGGGAGGTACCACGAATGAATACATCACTGAATTTATAAACGGGTCCAAAAATTTGGTTATAAGCTATCCAACGGTTTAAACCTGTCTAAAAATTAAAAAGGAAAATTTAATGTTGTGTGAAAAAGGGTTTTTAAAGCTTAAAAGAACTGCTATTTTTTAGTAAAAAAAGTTTTTAGAACATAAAATTTTCAAAGGAAAATTTTGGGATTGTTGGGTAAAACCCCTGGCCCTGGGGAAAAAGAAAAAAAAAAACCAAAAGTTGTAAGAAGGCAAAAGGAAAAAAAAAATTTCAATTTTTTTTTGGCTATTGATTCGAGATAAATACATAATTAGTAATCCAAGGGGGGGTTTTTTTTTAAACCGTTTTTTTTTCCGGGGTAAAATTTTTTAAAATTTTTTTAAAAATTTTGACCTTTTAATTTTAAAACCCTTTTAAAACAAAAACTTTAAACCCTTTTTTAAAAAGAAAAAACCCAAATTTTTTAAAGGGGGAAAATTTTTTTGTTTCCCCCAAAAACCCAAAAAAATTTTCCCATTTTTCGGGTTTTTAAATTTTAAATTTTATAGCCCCAGTTTTAAAAGGTTAAATAATTTTTTTTGGAAGTTAAAACCCTTTTTAAAAAAAAAAAAAACTGAAAATTTCTTTAATTTTCCAATGGGGGGATGGGAAAACAGGGGGGCAAACACCTTCATGAATATAAATCTCTAATCCTTTCGGGTTTTAAAGGTAAAAAAAATTTGGGTTGGTTCAAAGGTTCAGAATAATTTTTGGAATCTAATTTTAAACCCAACGGTGACTGCAAATTAAAGAAATTAATTTGGTTATAATTAAGAGGCCTTAGAAGCAAAATTTGGTTTCCCAATAAGTTTGTATTACCAAAAAAATTTAAAAGCGTTGGAACCAACAGCCCCATAAAAAGTTAAGTACACCCTAAACAAACTCATTGTTTTTTCCTTGAACCAACAAAGCGTTAAATGTTTATTAAATTTGGGTTTTGGGCCACTTAAAAAATTGTAAAGATAATTGGCCAGGTTTCCCCTAAAAAAAAGCCACATTCTTTGCCTAAGAATTTCCGTCAAGGAAGGGAATTCCAATCTAAAGATAATTTTAGCGGGTCTAAATAGGGGGACTAGTATAATTTAAAAAGAGGGCCACAAAAATAAAATTTAAATTCCCCCCAAAGTGATTCCCTTAGGGAAAAACCATAACCGGGACCAGGGTAATTCCAAAAAAGGGAAACAAGTTAACCCGGAGGGGGGGGGGGGGGGGGGGACCGTTTAAATAACAAATGGGTGCTTTTTCTGGTATAACAAACTTCCAATTTTAATATGGTATAAATGAAGATCGGTCGCTCCTTGGAAAAAATGCATTTCAAATTACTGGGTGTCAGGTGTACAACATAGAATAAATTGCATTCGATGTTGCAACGGCTTCCGATCCACGACGTACTGGCAACTCTCTTTTAACTTCCAAGATCAGAGGCTTCAAACTGGTATGGCCATAATCAACAGCAGCACTCCAAGCTGGATAAATTGAGATTCGGGAGACGCTAACAATGGAAAGTTAAAGATGCAGTTCTCAGGCATACGCATGGTCAGTTGGTGTCATAGAAAATAGCTTACAGCATTCGGGATCCATGCCTCACATCAAGCAAGGCAACGCATATGTTTTACCTCCAGATCAAACTACATCGGGCTTTACCTGTTGTACTCACAGATCAAACTGCGGGTCATAATGCGGTTTTGAAGATCGGTGGCGCCCATTTGAAAGAAAAGATGCATTTCAAAGGATACACTGATGACCAGGATGAGTGTAATATGAATAAAGCTTACACGTTCGATTAAAATGTTCAGTTCACCGTGAATACTGGCACTGCCTTTAACTTCCAAGATCAGACGCTTTCAAACTGGTATGGCCATAATCAACAGCAGCACTCCATAATGCTGGTTATAAATTGAAGTTCGGAGGACGCTCACAATGGAAAGGTAAAGATGCAGTTCCCCAGCACACGCGATGTCAGGCGTAGTGTACAGTATAGAAAATAAGCTTATGGCATCCAAGAATCCCAACGCCTGCATCCAAGACGGCAGACCGTGTTTTCACCTCGTAGATACAAACGTACATGGTAAGCTTTACACTGGTATGGCGGTCAGCAAATGCGCGCTCTTCATAATCGGTTATATATTGGAGGGTGGAGCACCATTGGAAAGAAAAGATGCATTTCTAAAGGTATACACTGATGTCCAGGATGAGTACAACAGTAATGAATAAAAGTTACAGCATTGATGTTGCAAGGCGGTCTCCAGCACGTTACCTAACCTGCCTTTAACTTCCAAGATCAGACGCTTGAAACTGGTATGGCATAATCAACAGCGCACTCCAAATGCTGGTTATAAATTGAAGTTCGGAGGGACGCACAATGGAAGGCTAAGATTCAGTTCCAGGCAAAGAAAGGTCGGTGGGTTACTTACAGATAAGGAAAAAGCTTTCAGTCGGGGGTCCCAGGCACCCCATCCAAGAACTGGCAGAGCGCATGCGTTCTAACCTTAGATCAAACTATCGGTGCTTTACACTGGTATGGCCGTAAAAAAGCGCGGCTAGCTAAGCAATATTGAAGATCGTGGAGCGCCATTGGAAAGAAAAAGATGCATTTCAAAGGTATACACTGATGTCCAGGATGAGTACAACAGAATGAATAAAAGCACAACTTGGGATGTTAAGGGTTCCAGTACCGGATACTGGGGAACTGCTTTAACTTCCAAATCAGACGCTTTCAAACCGGTTGGCATAATCAACAGCAGCACTCCATAATTTGGAAAATTATTCGGGGGGCCCAACAAGGAAAGGTAAAGTTAGTTAAAAAAGATTCAGGTTCCCAACAACAAAAAGCTCCATCCCCGGGAGCCCCCCAAAATGGGGGGTTTTTGCGACAACCTAGTGTAAAATAAACGGGTTTTACTCGGAAAAACCCGGCCGCCCTAAATGGGGGAAGGGGGGCCCCCCGGGAAAAAAATATTTTTTCCCCCTTCCAGGAATCAAATAAAAATAAAATTTCCCCCAAAAAAGGGGGTCCCAGCCCATTTTAACTGTTTTAATTAATTGCGCTTTGAAAGGTATGTTTCAAAGACACTCCAAGTGGTTTTAAAAAAAGTTAGGGAAACAATGGAAAATAAAGTTCCCCCCGAGAAAGTTTTTCATTAAGAAAAAGGGGTTTCAATCACCCCCAAAGCCCCATAAAAATCAGAGGGATGGTTTTTAAACCCCGGGGAAAAAAATGGGGTTTTTTCTTTTTGGGAAAAAAAAACCCCAAAAACGGAAAAAAGGGGGAGCGCTTTTTTAAAAAAAAAGTGCTTTCAAAGGATAAAGCCCAGGCCCCGTAAATTTTAAAAAAATTCGGGAAGGCCCGGGAAAAGATAGGTAACCTTTTTTAATCCCAAATAACCCAAAAAATGGAGGCCATTCAAAGAACCATAACCCTTTTTAAAAAAAACCCCAAAAAAGATAAAAAGCCCCCGGATAGCTTTAAACAGGTTATTTTTAAAATGGGAAAACCCGGGGTTTCAATCCAACAAGGGAGAGGGGTTTTTACCCCGAAAAAACACGGGGTTGGGTTTTTCCCGGGGTCCTTAAAAAAGTGCGCCAAAACGGGTTTTAAAAATAAAGGGGGCCCCATTGGAAAAAAAGTTTGGGGGAACACATGAGGATGGGTCCAGTAATGTTTTCAGTTTGGGTTCAAGGGCTCCTTTCAAGCAACCCTTTTTAACCCAAGACAGCGCTTCAACTTTGGCCATAATCGGCTCCAAAATGTGGAAAAAGGGTTGGGGGGCCCCAAAATGGAAAGGTAAAGTGAGTTCCAGGGGGGAAAAGGTCTTGGGGTATACAATAGGAAAAAAGTTAAAAACCCTTCATACCCAAGCAGGCGAGCCATATGACCTGGGTAAACTCCCGGTTTTTAAACTGGTAGGGGTAACAAAGCACCTATAATGCTTTATAATTGAAGTCGGGGGGACGCTCCATTGGAAAGAAAAAGATGCATTTAAGGATACCCTGATGTCAGGATGAGTACAACAGTAATGAATAAAGCTTACAGCATCGATGTTGCAACGGTCTCAGCACCGATACGGTAACCTTGCTTTCAAACTCAAGATCAAACTTCAAACTGGTATGGCCATAATCAACAGCAGCCTCCATAATGCTGGTTATAATTGAAGTTCGGGGACGCCACAATGGAAAGGCTAAAGATTGGGTTCCCAGCCATCAAAGATGGTCAGGTGGTACTTCAGTTAAAGGAAAAAGCTTACAGCATCCGGGATCCAGGCGCCTCCCATCCAGAACTGACAGAGCGCATGCTTTTCTAACCTCGAGATTAAACTACATCGGTGCTTTACACTGGTATGGTCAGTAAGGCTAAAGCTTCAAATGCTATTATATATTGAAGATCCGGGGTGGAGCTGCCCATTGAAAGAAAAAAAGATGCATTCAAAGGCATACACTGATGTTCGGTTGAGTACAACAGTAATGAATAAAGCTACAGATTGGATGTTGCAAAGGCGGTCTACCAGCCTCGTATAATGGGCAACCTTGCATTTTTTAACTTCCAAGATGAGACGCTTCAAACTGGTAGGGATAATAACAGCAGCTTCCATAATGCTGGTTATAAATTGAAGGTGGGTGGGTCGCAACAATGTAAGGATAAAGATTCAGTTCCCAGCCATGCAATGATGGTCAGGTGGGACTTAAAGTACAGGAAAAAGCTTACGCATCCGGGATCCAGGCAGCCTCCCTTCCAAGAACTGGCAGAGCGCATGCGATCTAACCTCAGATCAAACTACAGGGGTGCTTTTACACTGGTATGGCGTAGCAAAAGCGGCGTTTCATAATGCTGGTTATATATTGAAGATCGGTGGAGCGCCATTGGAAAAGAAAAAGATGCATTTCAAAGGCATACACTGATGTTCGGTTGAGTACAACAGTAATGAATAAAAGCTTAAGCATTTGATGTTGCAAGGCGGTCTCACATGTATACGGGGGAACCCTGCTTTTTTAACTCCAAGATCAGACTCTTTCAAACTGGTAGGCCATAATCAACAAGCACCATAATGCTGGTTATAAATTGAAGTTCAGGTGGGTCGCTAACAAAAAAAGGATAAAGATGCATTTCCCCAGGCATACGCTGATGGTCAGGTTGAGTAGTACAGTACATTACGGGAAAAATGGCTTACATCATCCGGGGATCCCAGGCACCTCCCGCCAACTATTGGCAGAGCGAGCGTGTTTTACCCCCTAGATCAAACTACATCGGTGTTTTTACACTGGTATGACGAAAAAGTGCGTTTCATAATGCTGGTTATATATTGAAGATCGGGTGGAGCCTCCTTTGGGAAAGAAAAGATGCATTTCATAGGCATACACGATGTTTGGTTGAGTACAACAGTAATGAAAAAAAGCGACAGCATTCGATGTTGCAAGGCGGTCTGCCACCCAATTATCCCGTAGTTGGTAATTTCAGAATATTGGCAGAGTACCAGCCACTTACTGTAGAAATACAGAGATGCTGCTGTAATTAACATTTACAGTATTACACTGTAATTTCATAATACAGTATGATACTGTAATATTATTGTACAATACTGTATTATGAATTACGGGTTAAACTGTAAAGTCAATTACAGTAGCATCTCTGTATTTCTACAGTAGTGGCTGGCAATCCTGTTGAGTATTTTATTTAAAAACATGAAAAAAATTTTGTATTTTACAGTGGTCATACTGTGATTACCATTTTGTATGGTTTTTTTTTCTAGTAGCATATTGTCACTACACATTGATATTAACATTATATTGCAATTTTACTGACTAAGATGGATGTAAATGAAAACAAATAATGCTTTCATTTGAAACTTTTCCCAATAACATTTATTTAAATTTGCATTATTTCAGATAAACAAATCATTGCAAAAAAAAGTGGAAACTCACTAAAAACATAGTGTATTGTTCAGTGGTAAATTTAAAAGTGAACCAATCTTGAGTTTTACATTAGAACAGAATATGAACACCATATTAGATAAATAATACTGAAACTGTCAAAATTAACATTGAGAAAGGGTTTTGGGATGAACTCAGACAAAATTCCATTCAAAGTCCATTATCTTACAAGTAGAGGGGAAAAAGGGAGGGTTTACTGAGCTTTTCTTTTTTGGACTACTCGCAGTCTTCTTAGATACAAGTTCCTTGTTTGGGCCCTTTGGACCCGTTCAGGATTGATGTCAAGAAATCCCCTTTTAAATAACAAAGAAAAAAAACCTTACTTGTTTTTTAAAAATAATGATAACTCACTTTGTCTGACTGCAATTTGCATTCTTTAAAACAAATGTACATGACTGCCTGTACCAATTTTATCTAATTTAATTTAGAGAAAGAACATCATGGTGTATGTCAGGGTGGTTGGTGAAATGTTTGTAGAGCATGAGAGAAAGAGATTAAGCTCAGTAGTGTATAAACGTTTTACAGGCAGTGTAATAAAGTCTAATGGAACTGTATGTCAGTTTTAATAACAATATATGGATAGAAAAAAAGCCAATGCCTTACCTTTGAACAAACTCAATGCATGCAGCCCTTCTTGATACGGGAGGTTGAAATTGTAATATGAAGCAAATACAGCTGCAAGTCCAGAGACAAAGCTGGGTTGTTTTCCCTTCACATACAACGGACCTTCAATGCTCACCATCCACCGCTGGTTACTTAGTTTTTGACCTGAAAATAAAGATTACAAAATATACCCATGACTCTGTACTGAGTCCTCTGAAACCTGAGTAACTTTATCTAGTAAAAATGAGATTTCACACTATTATGTTTACATACCAAGAATTATTAGTCGAGGACTGCCAGGCAAGTTGAGTTTTCCCGGGGATTTTCGCTGAAGTGGCAAATGCCTGAAGTAAAATAAATAAATAAATAGACGAGCATGCAAACAATTAGAAATAAGTCATACATACAGTCATAAATATAATTTTTGAAAATATTAAACCCTACATCTGTTTGAAGGATGAGCCCATCCATTTTCTCCTCAAAATGTAAGGAGTAGCTGTAAGACACGGCAGCCACATCCTTCTCCCTGGTTGGACATTCTGAACAATGGCATTAGTTGGCTTGGCTTTAAAATACTCAGTAATGAGTTTCCCACATTCTTAAATGCATTTCCAAATGGCTGAGGACATTTCTGTCAGTGAGTAGTTCAAAGACTATTCATATACCTCTGCATGAAGAGGTATGGCCATTTTGTTTTCAAACGGGCAATGATAGGAGATGGGATGGCATTTATCATTCGACGCTGGTAGCAATATGTTTCCTCCATCAACTTACAAACTTCCCTCTGTCTGCTCCAGTGCTTCCTCTATAAAGAAATATCCCCTCCACTTTGACGCCTCACTTCAGGCTGTCATAACTTTCACCAGCTGGAAGTTCAGGCCCCCATCGGTGCAAACCATAGGAGTCTTTGGTGCTTCTTTTAATGGTTCCACTCATTACTCTGGATCCGATGACTTAGTGTTTTGTTCGTTCAGATGCTCTGCGCACTTTGAGCTGTGACAAAAGGGAAAGCATATCCACCTGCAATCTGCTTGTCACCAATCATGTCTGCAAAACTCTTGGATAAGCTTGACTATTTGGCGAACAACTATAAGGCATTGGGGATCTGGGGGATTTGATTCATGTTTTCTTATTTCATCAGCAAGGACCCTATCATTTGTCCCCGGGGTCAGCAGGTGAAGGTCTCGGGCAATTTGCAATAGCCATTTGTATACCAGTTGGCATTGAGTCCCAGGGTATTGGAAGGTTTTCCCAGGCCAGGTAACAAACACAGGAGACACACTGGTGAAGATGCAGAATACCCCATGCTACTTACAGAGGAGCCTGAGGAGCTTGTTTGTGGTGAATGTTGGGGAGAGCTAGTTGAACAAATTGCTGAGCCAAAATGCTGTTTTTTGTTCTGAAAATGAATTAAGAAATTAAATATTGACTCAAGAATGATACCATAAACAATGCAGCACAACATAATTAGCTTATTGGCTAATCATTTTCCCGTGATTTTTCCCAGGCATTGAGCAGTTTTCGGCACTGGATAGGTTGTATGAACTCTAAGATGTCCTCTTCTTTCACATACACTAAATCTTAAAGCTCTACTCCTAGGCCTATAAGTTTCAACAACTGATTGAGTCGCTCCTCAGGAAGGCCTGGTATTACGGACAATACAGTTTGTTTAAATTTTCTTCTTGTATCAGACATCATTCTAGTAATGGAAAAGAATGATGAAGAACTATTACAGACAGACCACACAAGGAGTATTCAGGCAAAGGATAGTAATAAGGTAGGTTATTTTGATTAATGCATAAGTCACCCAAATTTTGTGATGTCAAACAGTGAATTCCCTGGTCCACAAGGAAAAAAGACTGATATTTCTTTGTGGAAAAATGTACATTGAATTGCCATGAATGAGAATCAACTAAATTTTCCCAAATACAAGACCTCATCATTTCTGTCCAGAACAATGCATGTTCTTTTGTAAGTGTCTTTATAGTCACTTCATTTGTTGCTATCGTGTTCTGGCTGAAATTTAGGTAAGAACTGACCCTTTTAATGTCATCATTGTAGTCATTTATATGAAAATCTGTCCCTCTCTCCACTACACAACTTTCAGGATAAAAATTACCGCATTTAAGTATGCTTGCAGAAGCTGATGTCTTTCTGCAATGTAGCACCAGGTTCTTGAAATGCAATTTTCTTGCACACTGCTTAGTACGAGTGCTTACTCTCAAAAGGGACCCGTCCACAACTGAATGAGAGGACCAAACCAATTAGTGAGCTCAGGATAATGAAAATGTAGTGATGTTTGGTTTAAGAGGGTGACAGGAAAAGTCTTTGCTCGAGTGTCTATAAAATTCATCTATCATGACTGATAAACATGCTATCTGACCAGTGTTAATGGCAGGAGCACAAATAAGCTCTACTATTTGTCTGAGTTGTAGTATTAATTCCAAACCTCATTTTCAGATGAACTGTCAATCTTTTCCCCACCAAAACAGGAAAAGCCTGAGCAAGCACCAGTTCTGTGCTGCATGACCACGAATTTCTCACCACCTGGGTGTATTTCCCTGGCTTATCATGTGCATCAAAGGTACCTGAATTTGGGTTTAAAGCACGATTTAATTGAGGTATGTGAACTGCTTCTTTGAATCACAAGATGATCAATGAACAATGCAACAGGCACAACCCCTCAAAAAGATCAGGTCCAAGACAGGAGTGTAATCCTTGACAAACATGAAAATACTCAACCATTAAAAACAGAATTGAATTTGACACCAACAACACTGTCAGCTCTGGAGCATCTAAATCTTTAAATTCTTTTCATAAGACTTCACTGTTTTTGTTAAAGCCTTTGTCAGGTGCTGACTGGAATGTTTGTCGTCAATCTCACAATATCGCAAAAGTTGCTACTCCTACTAAAATTTTGAAAATCCACCAATGTAATTTGACCCGAGATTGTCTCCTGCTATGGCACACAATGTCCCTTTTGGGCATTTTCCATCGGCTAACGTAATACCATTCCCCTCAGGTCTTTAAGGTTTAATCAGAGGACTGAAGACAAACGTCCGACCAAAGTATTTAAAACCCTCCCTGCACAATAAAACTAACTGCTTTGGTCAATGCTTGCCCTACAGAAAGGCAAGAGGTTTGCAAGTGTGACATAAACAGCAAGAATCTTGTGTTTTTCTTTCCTGATCCAAGTGGATTAGCAACTTCAAAGGCATCCTGATATAAGATTAAACCTAAAGATTCTGGAATCAGTTTTAAACAGGCTGTTTTCATAAATGTTTCTGCCATCCCAAACATCACTGAGAATGTATTCTGTTCGGATTTCAGCTTTGTTTTTTTATATTGTTTCCTGACTGATTCACAACAAAACAGTGCTTCTAACGTTTGTTTAATTGGAATGTACTGAGCAAATTTTTCCCTTTGCCTGATTCATTTATTCCAAGGCAGATGGGAACATGATCCAATTTTTAAAAATACTTCTTTAAAAAAGACTTTCTCCTCAAATCCGTTTTTAGTGCATGGGTATTGCAAACCGAAAAGATCCTCAGCTTTCATGACATCAAGAACACTCTCTATCATTTCTGAAATTCCAAGAGTAGTCAATTTTTCATTTAGTTTGTGCAACACATGGACTGGCTAATGTCATGTATGTCCTGCAACCTTCAATTCCCGTTTGAATTACGGGAAGATGGTAGAACCAATTTTGCCTGCAATTTTGTAAAACAATGCCAAATTCTTAAAAAATAGACACTCATCTGCAATATCTGGTACTAGGCCTATATCTGACTCCTTGGACCATCAACAGAGTCTATTTTAAACCCTCACACTGCACCGGCATCCACATCACTATAAGATGTGACATCTGCCCTGGAACATTTGCCTCAGAATGTTGTGACCGCCTTTCCACTGAACAATTTCGATGATTTCTGATAAATGAGAGGAAAATGGGATATCAAGAAAATTTTTTTATTCATCTAAATAGGCAGATTACGTTCCTTCTTTAATGTGGAGACTTAAGTGAGCAAAGAAGTTTTTTAAATCGCTAAATTTTGTTTTGGCACAAAGAAATGTAACAGACTAAGTTTAAAGCATGAAGTCCTAGGTCTGTCTGTGTTACATCCCGCTTTGCACCCCCCCTATGGTCTCTGTATATAGGGACTTGAAAGCTGCAAACTTTTTGAAGGACCTACAGCAATCTGGAATGCCACATTTAAAAGCAGTATTAGGAACATGACTATGGATTTTCACATGCTGATTAAATAACAATATTGATTGAAAAGCACGATCACAGAACACACTGCAGCATTTTTGGATCATTTATAATCTAACAAGTCGAGATAAAAAAAAAAACACCGCTGCTTTTATTATGTTGCTTTCTGACAACTTGCAACTAAGGGCTATTTCCACTACTTTTACAAACTTTAAAGTTTCCTGAGTTAAATTAGTTTCAAACTCGGTACGGGATGCCTTACATGTAAAATGATGTTGAATTATAACATCTACGTTATTTTACAATCCAATGTCCCTTTTTACTTTAGAATAAATTTATTTGGTCTCATGACCTACTGCCCAAAACGTATAGAACAGACTTTGTCCCAAGTTAAAATAAAGATAGTGTTTAAATATTAACTGACAAGAGGGTTTTCCACTTTACGAGCAGGGAGAAATGGTTGTGCGGGCTCTAAAAGCTATAAGACATTGCAAAGTACAAACTAACTGCACATGTACAAACAAGATGGAAGCGGGGAAACAATTGTAAACTAATAACTAACCAACTCGCTAACGAAGACAAAAAGAAAAAAAAAAAGGAAAAAAAAATATAAAGCAAAAGAGAAAGGGTACCAAGTCAAAACCCAACAAATTGTTTCTGGATCTTTCTATTCTGTTGCCGAAAGTTCTCCCTTTCACAAACACCAAACACCAAATGCAGTTCAACAATGTAAAGTGCAAAAAAAACTATCAAAATAAATTAACTGAATAGGCTGGTAAATGATAAGCTAAACCTAAGACGTGATATTTAAAATTCAAATTTTCTGATTTTAAAACCCCTAGGGAAACCCCCCCTCCAAAAATCCCAGAATGCATTGTTGTCCCGTATGCTACCGATTTTAGTATTTACTGTATTTACTGTATTTAAGGCTTGAAAACAGTTATTCTGTAAATAACAGCAATACTTAAACATTACGTTGTTTTGTAAAGAAAATACGGAAAAAACAGGAAACGACTGTTTTACACAAATTTTTAAGGGCATGCGCGCCAGTCCTTGGGTGGGGCGCCTGGGGGCCCCGGATGCCTTAAACTTTTTTTCCCGTATGTGGCCACCTGCCCATCATTGCATGGGTGGGAACTGAATCTTTATCCTGTAATTGTTACGCCAAAACTTCCAATTTAAAACCGCATTTGGCGCCCGAGTTGTTTCCTATTTCGTTTTGGGGCCCGATCTTGGAAGTTAAAGGCCAAAATTCCCAGTATACGAGGGTGGTAGACCGCCTTCAAATGATTTAAGCTTTTTTTCATTACTATTGTACTCAACCTGAACATCAGGTACGAAACATCTTTTTTTTTCCCAAAGGAAAGGGCCCCCCCAACCAATATATAACCAGCATTATGAAGGGTGCCCGGGCCCTACCGGTGCCCAGTGGTTGAGGTTGATTATTTGCCCTGCCAGTACTTGGATGGGAGGGGCCGGGGTAGGGTGCTGTAAGTTTTTTTTCCGTATGTAACTTTCGCCCCGACCATCAGCCATGCCTGGGAACTGCATCTTTTTTTTCCTTGTTAGCACCCCAAAATTAATTTATAACCACCATTATGGCCCCCATGTTGGGCCAACCCCCTTGAAAACGCCCCGATCTAGGAAGTTCAAGATGCACGGGTTTGCCCCGTATCGGTGTTAGACCGCCTTTTCAACATCAAAGCGCACCTTTATTTTACTTTATACCAACCCCAAAACCCGGAGCCTTTGAAATGCATCTTTTTCTTCCAATGGGCCCCCACCCATTTCTAAACCAGAATGAAGCGCAGCTTTTTCTTCGCCCCGTGTAAAAAAATGTTTTGTTCGGGGAAAGCATCCCCGCCCGTTGGGGGTGGGGGGCTGCCTGGGATCCCCGGATGCGAAGCTTTTTTTTACTGGGTTGTTTCTGCCTTTCGGGGTTGCGAAATTATCATTTTAAAAATGAAACAGTAAAAAATAAAAATTTTTTAGACAATTAAGATTAAACTTGCCTAAGAAGGGGCCTGAGTTGCCTCAAAGCTTATATTGTAATCTTTTTAGTTGCCCAAAAAGGTGTCATTTTGCTTGCTTTTCTCTTTTAAATCCGCAATGTAAAACTTGTAAAAAATGGGTTATCAAAAAATGAAAAAACCCCCAATGACGAACAACCCAAAAATCATTTCGGGAAAAGATGTACTTGACACCAAGTTCGCAAAACCAAAGATGGAAAACTATTCCAAACCATGGAATATGCTAGCCCCGAGACAGTCAGGAAAAAAAAAAAGTGGGGTCCGGAATTTGGAAAAAAGCGTTGGGATTCATCCCCGAAAAAAACCGAGAAAACTATTTTTCAAAAACCCTCTGCACATTCCCATGCCCTATCTTTTTGCTTCAATTAAATGTACATACAAACCCGGGGAATTGGGATGCATTCAAAAAGAAGGAAATGTTTTTTTTTTACCCCGGTCACATTTCACCATTCTTTTTTCATCAGCCCAAAACTTAAGAGTTAGTTGATTTAAAATAATCACTAACGTTTAAAAAAAAAGGAAAGAAAATTCACAACTTGTATTATATATAGGTGGCGATTTTGGTATTTTACACAATTTTCGTTTTTTTTTTGCTTTTAAAAATTGTTTATTTTACAAAAACAGGAACATTTTGGAAAAATAACTCCTTTAAAAATGTTTTGAAAATTGATTTGTCTACAATTGGTTTTTAACATTTTTTCTTTGAGACAAAACTTAAAATCCAATTTCAAACCCCGGGGTTAAAGGCCCCGCTTACAAGAGAACTTTGCCTCTCAAAAGGGGCTCCACTGAACCCCCAAGTGATAAATAAAACTTACTAAAAAGGGGGAAATTCAACATTTGTAAAACAAACTGGGAAAAAACTTCCTACATGGGGGAAAAACCCTATCAAACAGACCAATATTTTAACTTTTTTTAAAAAGTTCATTTTTCTCAAAAAAAAGGTTTTTATAACGGCAAGCAGACAATGAACCACCCTTTTGGGCCTAAAAAATATCTGCTTGTGTTTTAATCTGATAAAAAAATTTTTTGGCTTTTGAGAAACGGGAAAAAAAGGGGATGGAGAAAGAACAGTTTTCTTTGGGAAATTACCTAAACCAGGTTAACTCGACTGGGGGGCCCTGGCAACGGGATTTAACCCTTTTCGTAAAAAATGTTTTTCAGTAATTTTTTATCAATTCTTTTTTGCCCCGTTTTGGCTTCAGTCCCCCGAAGATTCTTTCTTCATTAAAAACAACCAAACAGGGAAAGAGACATGAAAAGGCTGATGACCAATTCGGGGATTCAAACTCAACCATCTTCCCAAACCAGTTTTTAAGATGGTTTTGCGTTAAATTGGGGATTTAAATTCCTTTTTTTTTCATTTCTGAAGAACTTTCCAGAACTTTGATTTTCGTTTACTGGCTTTCACTTTTCACAGCTATTGTGCGAGCACGGTTGCTTATGTGGTGTTTTTTTGTGTCTCCTTTTTTTTGGCTGCTAATTGGAAAAGAAACAAAAAGGGTCTGAGTCATGTCAATTAAAACAAAGGCAAAATAAGTTAATTAAAAAACTTACTACCAAAAAGGGGATGGTTAGAATGAAAACCGAAACTGATCCCTCCCGGGGGTCACACCCCCGCCCTAAACCAAAATGGCTCAAAATGAGAGTCAAAGAAACAATGAGCATGCAAAATATGGTGGATATCAAAACCAGTTATAAACGTAAATTGTTTACCAAACTTTTTTGCAATTCCCTAACAAAAGCTAAAAAAACTGAATTTAATTATTTTTTAAAGTTGATTCAACATTTTAATGAACTGTTTAGCTCAATTATCATTTTTGAAGTTGTTTTTTTTTTTTAGTTTTTTAAAAAAAATTTCTTTTTCCTTGGCATCAGGTTCAAAAAATGTTGCCAACCAGTTTATAGAAATAAATGGTCCTTTTCAACAAAAAAAAATTAACACTGTGTTGCATTGCTTTTTTGACTGTCCCGTGTTAACTGTGACTGTCCACTTTTTTAGATTATTTAATTCTTCTCAGTTGTGCAATCAGGTCAGTCTGAAGGGAATCAAAAGGTTAAAAACCCCCGGTTAAAAATCATTTATTCCAAAAGGCTATTGATCTAACAAAGAAGTTTTAATTTTTAAACCACAGACTTAAGTGAGGGGCTGCTATACTTAAAATTTTTTTCACAAGGATTGTTAGTTCATATTTTTAAAAGGGTTTTTTTTTAGTAATGTGTTTTGAATATTGTTTCAAGGTGTTCGTAAACCACCCCCGAAACTAAACTTACCTTTTTAAACAAAAAAAGAATGAATTTAACAGCTGTAAAATAAAAATATTCTCCATAACTGACATTTTAAAAAAGCATGAAATAGTTCGTTTTTGACAAATACATGTGGACAAAGGGGAGTGACATTTTTTCTAAAATTCAAATAAACCCTTGTTTTTGTGCAGATTCATCTCATTTAATGGCATTCACCCATATTGATACAGACCAGTTATTTTTAAAATTTAAAAAGGAAATACAATACACTTTTTTCACCCTTTTTATTGAATAAATAAATGGTATTTTAAAAATAACAAAAAGTGAAATATCATTAACAATGTTTGTCAAAAATTTCCACACCAAAATATATATATTATTTGGACTTGGACCGACCGGAGTAAAAATAGTTCCACCACACCCGTTTTTTTTACAATATTTACTTTTTTTTCCTCACCCCGTGCCTCCGCACCCCCCCCCAATTCCAGGCCTCAGTCCTGTCCCTCTTGGGCCCCTGCCCCCTCCGCTCTGTCCTCTTGACATCCACTACAGAGGGGGTTTAAATGGGGGAAACCCGATGGGGTCCCGCTGCTTCCCCCCCCAACGTTTCCCCCACCCCCCGTGTGGTGGGAAATGCCGCTTCACCCGGGCCGCCCGGTGCTCCCTTTTTTAACTTTGTGTGGCAATTTTCCCCGGGTTCCCCAGGCACCCGGGGGCCCCTCAGGGTCCCTACAGGCGGGGCCCAAACCCTTTTTCCCCCCCCAAAAACCAGGATGGCCCTCCGGGCTGGAGGAGGCACAAGTCCTCCCCCCGGGGCCTTTCCCGCCCCCGGGACTCCCCCCGCCGGGGGGCCCCAAATATATATGAGTAGAAAATTAGTAATCATAAACATGTATAAATGGTAAAGCATTTAACTAGCCCCAAAAAAAATTAATGGGCAACAATGAGGGGTTAAAAAAAATTTTAAAAAAGAAAAACAAATATATTTAGATTTTACCGGTATTAAAAAAAAAATTTGAAAGGTTTTTAACACAGTAAAAGTGAATGTTAAATTTTTCAAAAAAAAAAGTACACTTTATGAACAAGATATACTAGAGCGCTTTATCCAGCAATATGCCATAAAATGTACTATTTAAAGCATTTTTCCCGTCTGTCCCCCTTAACTTTTTTTCTAATAATATTTCAGTATCCCTTTTGCTTCAAGTGTAGCTCAAATTGTTATACAAAAAATTTTACAGTTTCAACGAAAATTTAAGGCATTGTAAAAATAAATAAGAAGCAAATTAGGGTCCCCCCCTTGTAAAAATACCTTTTTAAATGGCCAGGGACAAAGACAAGCTTGCGCTTTCAAATTAGAAAAAACCTCTCGGGGCCCGCCAAAAACCCACACAGCCCCTCTGCACTTCCCAGCATACATAATTGTGGGCGCTCCCGTCTAATCACAATTCCATTAGGAAATTTGTGAACTTTTTTTCCCGTCATAGGCGTTTGGTTGGTAACGGACAGTGGAATCAAAACCCCTTGAATAAACTGGGAAAAAAACAACAGAGAAAACACAGAAGTTACTACCCAGTGCAGACTTTCCCCTGTAAGGGACCATTTCTAATCTAGTACAACCAATGCAAGTAAAAAAAAAAAGCCATATAGAAATTTTTTGGGAAAGATCTTTCCCAAAATTCTACGTATTGGCAAAAAACCCCGATTTTGTTGCATAGTACAAAATGTTTGTTTTATTTGATCTTGGAATAAAAACAAATCAACGTTGGAAAAAAAAATGTTGCGAGCAGACACTCCAAAATACTGGGGGTCTAAAAACGAACTTCTAATTATTTAATAGAACCGAAATCAGTTCACGGGACAGACAATCAGTGTAATGAGACCGAGCCAGTTTTTTAGGAAAAAAAAGAAAGGGTATTTTAAAACAAAGGGGTCGAGCAAAAATTTGATGAAGGTTTAGAAACGGGGGAGGACACATCTCTTTTCCTTCTTCTTCTTTTGCACTCCAAAAACCCCCGACTTTTTTTCTTCCTGTAACTTTAAAACATAAAACAGTAGATATTCACTCACAGAGTTCAAACATTAATAAGGGAACCCTTTTTTTTCTGCCTACTGCCTTGGTTCACTCTTGGCCCTGAAGGGGAAAAAACAAATAAAAATAAAACAACAAAAAAACAGAAAAATACAAAAAAAAGTAAAACATACAAACCAAAAAAATTAAAAAAATTGAAAAAAGCAAAAAAAAAAAAAAAATTTGAAAACAACAAAAAAAAAAAAAAAATTTTAAAAAAAAAAAAAAAAAAATTTTTAAAAAAAAAAAAAAAAAAAAAAAAAAAAAAAAAAAAAAAAAAAAAAAAAAAAAAAAAAAAAAAGCACAAAAGGGAAAAAAAAAAATTAAAATGGAAATTAAAATGGGAAAAAAAAAAAAATTTTTTTTTTTAAACAAAAAAAGGGGGGGGGGGAAAAAAAAGTGGGGTGCCCAAAAAAATTTTTT
>NW_024383535.1:0-1116 GCF_016835505.1 Polypterus senegalus
TATAGACTGCATAGAATTGTGGTTTATGTCCAAATCAAACTGTAGCTCAGTTATTAATCATGAACGTTCTTGTCCAAAGATTTTGCCAAGTTGATCCTTTTGGTGTACTGTAATTGTTTTTGTTCATTATGGTGGCATAATCGTTGTGACCACATAAAGGCCACCTCACATAGCCTCACATTATTTGAGATTAATTCACAAATAATGAATCTGTGTGTTTATTCTAGGATTTTTTGAGGGATTGGTTTTTGCTCTGAATGTAGACATTAATTTTTGGGTTAGTGGTTCTGCTTTTGTTGTTTCTCTGTTTGATCTCTGATTTTGCTTCAGTGCTTGACCTCATCTTTCCTTCCAGCCTTTTCTCATAAACTTTTTCTGACGTCTTGATGAAGTCTGCTATAATACTTGGCTCAGCTGTTGGTGTAGGGGGAGTGGGACTGGATAAGTTTAAACCAGAGGGGCACTAATGTACTGGGCAGGCATAACAGCAAGTTAGCCACTCTTTGTTTACACTGGGGAATGGCAGGCAGGGAGGTCAGGACAGGCCAGGTTTAGAACTTCACAGAAAGGGCTGGGCAGTAGCAGACAAGTTAACATTGTAAGTAAGAGCCAACAGTTAAAAAGCCAAAGTAGAATGAGAAAAGCATTACAAATTGCTTACCTTAATGACATAAAGAAAAAATCAAGTGAGTTGGAGTTGCATGTAGCTCCACATAAATATGATACAGCAATAACAGAAAACTGACCAAGTGATATGAAATGGGGCTAAGTATAAAACAGATGGCTACGCATTATTTTATTTATTTTACAAAGACAGGCAAAAGAATATGTGTGTGTGTGTGTGTGACATTTATGTGAAACACAATATGAATGCACCTCTTCTTCAGTTAAGAAGATGAACCACATCTTGGCGAGGATGTCAGGATTCGACTAGAAAGCATTAAAGCCAGAGGCCTGACGTTGGGAGTCCCCAGTGAATGTGCCTCTCTTTAATAATATTGAAAAAGGTGAGGACAGAAGGGGATCTTCTAGTCATGGAGGACCTTAGTTACCCAAGCATTATATGGGCTAACCTTGCAAATTGCAGAGCACAAGAACAGGATTTCATGGACGCAA
>NW_024383536.1:0-5595 GCF_016835505.1 Polypterus senegalus
AGAGTTTGGGGGGGGCCCCCTCCCCGGGGGCCCCCCGCAAACAGAAAAAACCCCAAACCCCCTATTTTTGGGCCTTTCGAAGGGAAAAAAAACCAGCTTGCTTAATTTTTAATAATTTTTTAAACCCACTTTATTAAAGTCTTTTAGGTAGGAAAAATAAAATAAATTGGGGGAATGGAATGTAGGAGGTGTGGGTAGTAGTACAAATTTACATCCCCCAAAAAAATGGATTCCTTTTCCAAACAACTTTGTGAAAAAAATGATTAAAAAAATGTACACTCAAAATCAAACCTCTTTACTAAAAAATGAACAATTTCAGTTTGTAAAAAATTTAAAAAACGACAACACCGGCTGACCATATTACTAAAAAGTTTTGAAAATGAACATCATAAAGTGATTAACCACAAATCCTTTCTGACACTAATGCACAGAAAAACCTACTAAGGTACCAATAAAACAATTACAGATTTGTTAAACTTTTAAACTTAAAAAGGGGTGGAACGACTGACAAGCCCCAAAATTATATTACTTCAAATCCATTACCAAAGATATTCCTTGCATCCTTCTCTGCTCAAATTCTACAATGTTTGCCCCTCTTTTTCAACCTTTAAAGTCTGTGCGACATGTTGCTTCGGGAAAATTTTTGATGGCCTTTCTTGGGAACGATCGTTCACTCACGCAGTCGATAGTATAGTCAGCAAAAATTTATGGCCGTGCAAACATCCTGAAAGTAGACAACAGTCCGGAATGATCTTCGGGAACAGTTACACCAAAAAATTTGATTTGGTTGACTGGATGGTTGAAAACCCCCAAAATACAACAATTGAGTGCAAAGCGGTAGTGAAATTGGTCCCTTTGCTTTCATTGAGAAGATCGGCACTCCCAATTCATTTCAGCCATTGGGTCAGTTGATGATAAAAGACATTGACGTTGAAGCCACGCATAGAGAAAAAGGGGGCTGTTTTAGTTAAGTTATTAAATTTTTTTTTAAAATCGATTAGCCCCGTGGGCCCCCTTGAGGCCCTTGTCTTTTCACAATCTGCAAATCCATTCTCGCCATGAAGTAGATGGATTGGGGGTTTTTATGAAGGACTCATAGTTTGTGTCTGTTGCTGTCGAAAAGCGAGACCGGGCATAGTGAGAAAAAAGGAAAAAAAAACTTCATAAGATTCTTAAAAAGACCTACTTAAACTTTCAAGGAATATTAAAAATAGCCTCACTGATTTTTTTGCTTTTTTACCCTCTAGAAATATTTATTTTTTTTTGTACTATATTTAACTGGGATGTGGGTTTAAAAAACATTTCTTTGAAAAAGAAAATGTGAAATAAAAAAATTTTTAACAAGCAACAAACAAACCTTTTTTTTTTTTTTTCTTCTGTGTCTCTTTTTTTTCCACACATTTGTGGGGATTCATTGTGGCTCACTTTTTGTCCCCTTTCCCAATTCCCCATCAACAATAAATTTTTTTTTTTTATCTAATAGCGTCTATTAAAACCCCCATAAATCACAACTTCCTTCAGGTCCTCCTTAAATCAAGACACCCCCTGACCTGTTGAGCAATATAACCCCTCCACATGTCAGTGGTGCCCAGTGCTGCTTTGTCTTCTTCATAAAGGGTTACCCATGAAATGGTCAAAGGGGGGGGATAAAAAGAACAAATAAAATGATTCCCCCACATTTCCAATTAAACAGGAGATCTTCATCTGCAATATGTTGACTCTGTCCGGGCCCAAAGGGCTATGGTGCCTTAAATAAATATCAAATTGTCAACATGAAATGGGGGGCAAAGCAGTCGGTTTTAATAGACATGCGTGCGAAAGAATTCTGTGTTTGAAAGTTCAGTTACTGCTGTGCTCTATAATAAAACCTCAATGGTGTTTTTGGTGGGGTTCATTTTTTCCCTTTTAAACCCCATTTGTGGGAGTACCGGGGAAAATCCACATAGGGAAATTGAAAATTTTCAAATTCTACAAGGACAGCAACCTGGAGGATTCAATGCATGAATTGGAACTTTGAGGAACCAGCATTAACTGCTTCTCCATTTATCCATAAATTAGTTTGTATTCCCACTCCCAGAAAAAAGTGGGCAGAACCTCTGCATTTTTCCCCGTTGATTCTGGGGTTCATCAAAAGGGGGTGTTCTCACTCCTACTCCAATGCTTTATACTGGATGTTAAAAACAGGGCGTGGGGTCCCGGCTCTGGAGCATCTTTGGTGAAAAAATTCACTGATCTGGACTTTGGCAATGATGTTGGACCTTCCGTTCATTGGAAGCTCTGATGGGATTTGAGGGCTGACAGGGAAATTTAGTGTCAGGACTTTAAAGTGTCTGGATAAAAAAGATCAGGCCTTTTGATCTCCCGCCAGCCATCACCGGGGTGTCTGTCTGCAGAGAACGCACCTTGTTGAGAGGTTTACTTACCTCGACACAACATTAATTTCTCTTGTGACTCTTCCTTGGGGCAGTGGGTTGGGACGCAGGGGTCTTGTTCAAGGGAAAAGGTTGTGTGGTGCTGATATCTATGCAAAGGACAAAAAGTCAAGTCATTAGAGTGCTTGCCCTTTTTTTTCTATATGGTTTGGAGACATTCAGTGCCGAAGACTGGACCCCTTTTTATTTTCTTAAAAGAAATTTTTGGGGTATTTGGTTTGAATTTGTTGAATAGCGATTCTTGGGCCCCAAAAGGGGCCATTACCTGCATTGTGGGGAGTGTCGATTCGGCAATCGCCTTGGAAAAATTCCCCCGGGTAATCCATCCGATCCTCATTTTTGGGGGCCCCAAAATGGTTGCCCAGGAGGGAGAAGTAACACCTGGTTGCGGCAGGTGAGGGCATTTCAGAGGGGGCGACTTGACCTTGTTTCTTAAAACCAAAGGGTGTTTTTTTAAATTTTGGTGGGTGCAGCAAGCGCGCAATAATCTCCCAACTGACCTGACAACTCTGGAACCTTCAGTTATAGTTTAAGGTCTGAAATCTTTTCTTTTTAGGGCTTTTTCATGGGGAAATTTTTTTTACCTGATATTGGGATAAATCAAAATATTTTAAATTAAATTAAAATTGTCCCAAAAACAAATGTTGTTGGGCAAAAACAAAATCTACACCTTTGGGCAATATTTGGAAACATATATATTTACCTCTTCCCCAAAAAAGCATGGCAAAATATTTTTTTGGTACTGGCGTACGGGGGGAAGGTAGGCTAGAAACCCCTGCAAGCACTTGAGAAATTTGTCCACTTTGAAATCCATTGGCCTGGGAGTTGCCTTTACCCAGGAAGGATCCTGCTTGGATTGCTTGTGGGGGTTATGGAGAACAAGTGCAGATTTTTACCTCTGAATGTGAGAGCAAGTTGATCATGGGAAAGGATAATGGAGTTTAGGGGAAGGAGCCATAAAGGGTTGGAAACAGCGGTGGCAAAGGAAGGAACATTATGTTTGTCCATGGAAAAATTGGAAGCAATATTTGTTCTTTCTATTTTTAAAAAACCCAAAAACTAAAAGGATTTCGTCTTTTGGGGCTTTCATTTTTGCAATTATAAAACTCTCAAAAAAAATTTTTTTAGGGGAAATTTTTGCAAAACTTCATTGAAACAAAATCTTTCTTCATCTTATTTGGAGGGAATCTGGAAAAGAACTCATTTTTAATAAAATTACACGTCCCAAACCCTCCCATCTTCAAGGACAAAAAAGGACAAAAAGGGCAGATGTAAATCTGGTTCACAACAAAACATATTTTTTTTTAATCTAGTGCAAGGCTTTTTGAAATTAAAAGAGACTATATACAAATGTGGTTGGGTAAAATAATCTAGTCATCTATAATTTTAAAAAAAACTCCAAATAACTATCCCAAAAAAACTTCCAGTATATTTAGAGAAGCACAAATAAGTTCTAATGGTTCCACAATCCATCTTATCAAGAATGAAGAACACATATATTTTAGTCTTTTTTTTTAGGCCTACTGGGTTTTCAAATGAATATTTTTTTTAAAATTGTTTGGTTTTAAACTTTTGTATATCAAATTTTGTGTTTTTAAACAGAGGTTTTCATCACACAAAAAAGGCATTTGAATTCAGGCATAGTGGTTAACCCCTTTTAAATATTTGGCCATCGTTCATTAATGTGGTACAATGTTTGAACTGTGTTCTGAGAGTGGGTAATCTGCTCAGCTGATCACAGCATTGTTTAACAAGTTCAGTAGGTTCATCTCTTTTGAAAAGAAGCGGCACCTTCTGCTCCTCCTGTTAGTCTCTGTCGGTCTTAAAATGATTGCTGGTTCTCTTCCCTTTCCCCTGGAGCGGATGCTCAAAATTTTACTCTTGTAATTTTTACCTGTCTGGGAACATGGGAAATCTTACACTGGGGCATACTTTAAGGCGGGGCTTGAGAGATCTTTTCTCATTGTGCATTTTAATATCATAAAGGTAGCATGCTGGACATTATCAAAATTTTTATTTAGCATTTATAGGTCTCCATTACAACAGAAAACAGATGATACTTGTGTTACAGTACCATTTTTTTTATATTAATCTTTTGATTTTTGGAATGTAATCAAATAAATAACCATTAGAAAAACACATTAGTGTAGTTGTTAGTGCTATGTCTCATGGCTTCAAAAAGGGCACCTGGATTTTAGATCCCCCCTGTTTTTCTTTTCAAAATTGTTTTCCCAAAGATATGTGTTACATAAGTTTGTGAATTGGGTTTTTAAAAATACTATGTGATGAAAAACATTCCACCCCCAAAACTGGTTCCTACTAAGGGACCTACCACGAAAAAAAAATCAATTTAAAAAAAAAGATGAGGATATGGTTCCCAATTGTTTTCTATTGGTATTCTAAAGTTATGGTACAGGTGGGCACGATAGTGTAGGCTAATTTTAGGTGTAAACACCGCCCGCCTATATTTCTAAATTCCTGACTAGAGCGTGTTGGATCTATACAGCTACTCCATTCATAAAAAAAAATATTAGTACGATCAACTCCCTTTTTATTTCACCTTTTCTCCACTGAACACTAGATCCATGGGGGACTTGTGGTAATTCTTCCGAATTTAAAAAAGACTGAAACCCTTTTTCCAAAAACCTGAGGGAACCTTAAATTGTGATGTATTGAAGGTTTTTTAAAATGGGGCCCTATTCAGTTCCAAAGAAAACAAATCATATCTCTCTTGTCAATTTCCAAATTTTCTCTTTTTTATAAGGCACATGATGGATTTTTAAAAATGAAAGGAAAAACAGATCGTCAGGCTTGCATCAAAGCTAATTTGAACAACTAGAGTGGGGAAAATAAACACCCAAAACCCCCAAGTACCTTGAGGAAAATCTAAAAAAAAGTGTCCCGCTCCCGGGCCGGTGGGCTGCATTGGCTTCAGGTTTTTATTCAACAGTTTTAAACAAGGGGCAGTTTTTACTGTAATCCCTTTCCCCTTTATTTTAAAAGCCCGTTTTTTTAAAGGGTTTAGTTCTCGGGTGATTTGTTTCTTCATTAAATGGCAGAAACAAAAAGAGATGTAAGCAGGCCCCAGATAAAAACCCGTTTTTCTCCAACCAGTTTTAAAGGGGAAAAAATTTTTGCTTTTTAAAAATTTTAAAACCTATTG
>NW_024383537.1:0-32966 GCF_016835505.1 Polypterus senegalus
ATTTTTCAGATATTATTGTGAGTAACTGTTATAGGCCTCAAGTTTTATTTAACACTATAAGGACTGTCTTTAACCCATCTGTTCCTACATGTCTTGACATGTCACCAACAGCCTGCAAGGAGTTTCTTCGATTATTTTTATGCTTGAAATCCTCAGATCCCACATTACATCCACTATTGATGACTTTTCTGTCCCTCCTACATGCTCAGCATTTTTAATTAATCCGAGCCAATATCTGTCTCTTTTTTGGCAGAAGTAATTAGCCACCTTAAGCCCATAACTTGTGTGCTAGATATTGTTCTCTCTCGTCTTCTTAAAGATGATTTTGTAGATGGACCTAGCATTTTGGACATTGTAAATAGTTCTCTCAAGACTGGTTCTGTTCCAGCCTACTATTAAAAAAAAATCTGTAATTTATAGATTTTTCAAATTTCAAAACCATCCCCAAGTTGCCTCTTCTTTCTAATATTCTGTAGAAGGCTGTCTTTCTACAACTGCAGACCTTTTTCAATGAAAATGGCATTTTTTAAGTATTTCAGTCTGGTTTTAAAGCACATCACAGCTTAGAGTTGGCACTTTTTTAAGGGTTCTGAATGGTCTCTTATTAATAAGTGACTTTGGGGATACTGTTGTCTTGTTGCTTTTAGATGTAACAGCAGCATTTGATACAGTTGGCAATTTCTTCTCTTCCTAGGCTTTTCTCACCAGCGGTGTCCCACAAGGTTCTTCAAGAAATTTGGTACGCGGGTTCCCAACGCTAACTGAATCCTACTTACGTACATATATATGTCCATAGCTTGCAGCTCAGTCACCGTGTGAGGCGGCGTTGGGTCCCCCATCCCAAAGCCTCCCACGTTGTTGGCTGCCTGCCTATATAAGGCTGTCCGTCGCTCCAGTCTCTTCATTCTCTTCCTTGCTTCGCCACGGGATTCACGTCTCCCTGCTGATAACTACAGCCTATTTATTTAATCCACGGCTTCTCCGCTGTTTTATTGTTCATTTATTACGATTATAGTTATTGTGTAGATATTTTAGACTTACTTTACATTGTTCAGGTACCCATTTCCTTTATCATTCCAACCGTACCCGCATTAACATGTCTATCGAGGTGATCACCATCGATCAAAGAACTGTCACTTACTGAGTGGTTTCCATGCCCGGAGATGGCACCTATCTTTTCCATTCTCTTTGTTACATATATCAGGCTCACTCTTGATATCTGGAGAAACATTGTGTCTTATGTATTGAATGACTGGGACAGGTTCAAGGTGTGGACTGATGAGGGTACAGGAGATAATTATACTACACAGGAGCACTATAAGAGTTATATGCTTAAGCCCTTCACCTATGGTTCTGCATGTGAGTTGATGGCTGCCGCTGAATTGTTCGGTTGTCGCTTTCAAGTGTACCGAAATGGCCAAATATTTTACACCTTTCGACAACCACCAATGCCTCTTCAACATCTTAGATTCACAGGTGACGATTTCAGTAGTGGACACTTTGATGTTTATGAATGTTTAAACTCTCAAAAGCTGGATGTGAAGTTATCGATGAAACTGGTTGTATACTTACAACGCTTGACAGATGCCGAATGTCACTTCAACACAAGTCCTACAAATACTGTTGTAATTGAAACAAACCATGAAACTCAAACCGATTATGACAGCAGCAATCCAAGCTGTGAGATTTGAAACAAGATTACTTTTCACATGGCTGCTACTGTACATTGCATGCTCAAGAGTAAGTTCAGCGCACAGCTTGGTCATATTACAACCAGAGGGCCGAACTCACAATGTGTTATACAAAGAGATCCTTAACAAATAATTATTGGTATATTTTCCCTCAGTTTAAAAAGGTTTTATTTTCTTCTTAATAAAACTTTTAAGGCAATACTTCGCCGCTGCGAAGTGGTATTTTGCTATATATATATATATATATATAGATATAGATATAGATATAGATATAGATATAATGTGTGTGTGTTTGTATGTATATATATACATATATATATATATATATATATATATATATATATATATATATAGATAGATATATAGATAGACTAGCAAAATACCAGCTAGAGGAGAAGTAGTGTGTTAAAGAAGCAATGAAAAGAAAAGGAAACATTTTGAAAATAACGTAACATGATTGTCAATGTAATTGTTTTGTCACTGTTGTGAGTGATGAGTGTTGTTGTCATATATATATATATATATATATATATCTACATATATACACATACATATACACACACACATAAATACATACACACATACATACATACACACACATATATACACACAAATACATATATATATACATACATACACACACACATATATAAATATATATATACATATACATACATATCTACATATATACACACACAGCTATTTATATACATACACACATATATATATATACTAGCAAAATACCCGCGCTTCGCAGCGGAGAAGTAGTGTGTTAAAGAAGCAATGAAAAGAAAAGGAAACATTTTGAAAATAACGTAACCTGATTGTCAATGTAATTGTTTTGTCACTGTTGTGAGTGATGAGTGTTGTTGTCATATATATATATATTTACACACACACATAAACATATATATATACATATCTATACATATACACATATATACATACATATATATATCTACATATATACACATACATATACATACACACATACATACATACACACACACATATATACACACAAATACATATATATATACATACACACACACACACACACACACACACACACATATATAAACATATATACATATACATATATATCTACATATATACACACACAGCTATTTCGTATCAGTGCAATACGCTGCTTGTTAAAACGGATAACTCCCGCTCTTATGTGCAAGTCTGCGTGGATATTATGAACTATCGTATTTGTTCAAGTTCTATTTAAATTTTAAATAGAAGGAATTTTTATTTAGTCGACAGAAATATCTTTGGTAGGAATGGTAAAAACAGACAGGAATATTATTCCTGAATAAATCAACTCAAACCTTAAACAACTTATAATATTTTGCTCTCCATAAAAATATATCCTGTCTAAATTATACAAGTTAGAAATAAAGTAAACGTTAAAAGAACAAACATTCAAATTTCTTTACTCTTATGTAATTTTATATAAAAATAAACTTAGATTTTAAATATCCCAAAAGATTTTGCTCTCCATAAAAATATATCCTGTCAAAATTATACAAATTCAAATATGAACATGCTGCATAACAAAACCTGGAAATATAAATAAAATGTGTTCCTTTCAGCAATAACAAATCAAATCATTCAGTTGTCTTTGCTCATATGTCATTTTAGAGCTGGACGCCTGGCATCTTTTTTTGGCCACAGGTTCGTTTCTGTTTGGTGTGAGGTTCTGTGTTGTGGAGATTCTCAGGATGGATTGAAGGTGCTCATCAGTGAGGCGACTCCTGTGTGCTGTTTTGTTAGTCTTTATCACTGAGAAGAGCTTCTCACACAGATATGTGCTACCAAACATGCACAAGGTTCGAGCCGCATGTAGACGGACTTTTTTTGTTCTTCAAAGTCACCAAAGCGCCGTGCAAACTCAGTGCGCCAGTTTATCAGCAAAGTGCGATTTGGGAACACCGTAGTGACGACTTGGTTTAACATTACTTGGCAACAGGGAAAGTGGGGCAAGGTGAACTGGTGCATTTGTGTCTCCCATAAAAGCAGCTTCACTTGAAATCACTTTGTGATTGTGCACGGGTTAAAACGTCCGCTGAAGTGTCAGATTCTTATTTAATTATGCTGCTTTCTGTATCTTCTGCATTGCATTCAGGTTACCCTGATGTTTTGTCTCATAGTGCCGTCTTAGATTAAATTCTGTAATTACAGCCACATTAGCTCCACAAATGAGACACACGGGTTCAGTAAACATATACTCAGCCTCCCACCGGTTTTAAAGGCTCTATTTTCAGAATCAACTTTTCTCTTCAGCATCGTGTGAGCTAGCTTCGCAATAACTTGCAGCATCATAAGGTAGACTTGATTAACGCGTAAGTGTTGGCAAGGCAGCTGAAGCGCTGCATTATGGGATCTGTAGTTTATTGTGTTACCAGCGCTTCATATACCCGGCTTTAATAACAATAATACAGTATATAAAATGATCTCGGGGCGGATATAATTACACGGGCGGATGTGGCCCGCTGCCCTTGAGTTTGACACATATGGACTAAATAGAACTTGAAAAGATATATTTTTCAAATGTGATCGCAATTCAGATAGAGTTGACGCGACTACAGCCTGCATGCCTCAATAAGTCATCCTCCCTAGCTCTTACTTTTTACCGCTCATCTAATGAATACACTGAGTATGGCTTTACCAAAACAATCATTGATGGCTAATAAAGTATCCATTATTCGAGTATGTAGATCGGGATATATATATACATATATATATACCCGCGTATCGCAGGAGAAGTAGTGTGTTAAAAAGCTAGAAAAGAAAAGGGAACATTTTAAAAATAACGTAACATGACTGTCAATATACAGTATTTGTTTTGTGAGTGTTACTGAGTGTTGCTGTCATCAAGGATTTGATTATCATTATTTCTTTCAATCAGGTTCGTATTTGTAGGATGTGTTGTGTTCAAGTTACATTCCGTGTTTGTCAATCGCTGTAAAGATGACAGGTTTCATTCATCGATTCGTTTCTTACTGCATCAATAAACAGCTCGTCTTCTTCTTTATCTGAGACCTGACACACTGCATGCACGGGTTTTTTACACTGTCTTCCTTTAGCGGACATTGACTTTTTCCAACGTGTGCTTTGTTTCCGCAGTAGTTGGATTTATGAATATGCTTATATGTATCAGACGCTTCATATTTTTTGCTGCCTTTTCAATTGTGTAATTCGGTTTTGTTCAGCTCTTTGGAACTGTTGCTTTTATCTGTGCACGCGCCAGTTCACGTGAGCTGCTCGGTGTACATGCATCGAAGGTTCCCAGCTGTGCTGGTGCCATCTCGTGCTATGTCCATGGCTGTATTTAATGTTACCTTAGTCCTGGCACTTAAAACTTTCTCTCGCAGTTTCGCTGAGTTTGTGTCAAACACCACCCTGACCATCTCATCTTCCTCTGCATAAGCACAGTCCTTCACCCGTGAATATTTAGTGGAGTTTGCTATTGGATTGCCGCTGACGGACGGCCTTATATGGGCAGGCACTAAATTACAAACGCCAGCGGCAGCCTGTCTATGAACTTAATTTAAAGTGTAGGTTTACATCGTGCTTTGTTTCCGAAGTAGCAGAACTCATGAATATGGTTGTATATGTCACTCGCTCGCTTCTTATTGTTTCGCTGCCTTCTCAATTATATAATGCATGTTTTCTTCAGCGCTTTTTTGAGGTCTTCCTGGTTTTCTATGTACTGTGTGATTACGTGGGAGGCGTGATGATGTCACACGAAACTCCGCCCCCACGGCGTTGAAGCTCATCTCCATTACAGTAAATGGAGAAAAATGCTTCCAGTTATGACCATTACGCGTAGAATTTCGATATAAAACCTGCCCAACTTTTGTAAGGAAGCTGTAAGGAATGAACCTGCCAAATTTCAGCCTTCCACCCACACGGGAAGTTGGAGAATTAGTGATGAGTCAGTGAGTGAGTGAGTGAGGGCTTTGCCTTTTATTAGTATAGATATAGATATATATATAATGTGTGTGTGTGTGTATGTATGTACAGTATGTATGTGTATATATATAGAGAGAGATATAGATATAGATATATACAGATATACATATATATAGATATATATACTGTATATATAATGTGTGTGTATGTATGTGTATATATATATATATATATATATATATATATGACAGCAACACTCATAACAGTGACAAAACAATTACATTGACAATCATGTTACGTTATTTTCAAAATGTTTCCTTTAATTTTTCATTGCTTCTTTAACACACTACTTCTCCGCTGCAAAGCGCGGGTATTTTGCTAGTACATCACTATAATGTAAAATAGGCACAATGTCAGCCTCCAAATATAAGTTGTCAAAAACTGCTAAATAACATATACATTCTGCTATAAATATATTCTGTACATGCCAAAAAAGTTGTTTCTTATAATTACCTTATCACATTTAGCCTTGAATCTCAAGCCTTTTATAATTATTGATTTTAAACACAGAACTATGAATCGAAGATGCTTGATTTTGATATTGAAGGAGCTACTGTTCATAAAAGAACATATGTTTATAAACTTTATTAGCAGGTAAACTGCCAAATATCCTTTGATTCACAGTTTCATTAAAGCAAGTTCTTTAACGTTTGCATGTAGATTTCATGAAAATGTTATACATGCTACTAGTATCTCAAGTAAGGGGCTTTCTAGAAGCAATAATCTGTAAATCATTATTATTTTTATACTGAAACCTTTTCCTGTTTGAAGCAACCTTTTATTAGGCATTGCACTTTTAAATTAGTTTTAGAAAAGGTTATAAATTATTTCTGTTATATTGAAATATGGAAAGAAAAAAAAAAGATATTCACATATTCTTACAATTGATTTGTTGTTGTGTTTTGATTTTTTTTTTGTTCACATTAGAACTAATGGAAGTGATTTCCTAATAATTATTATATGAAAAAGCATTACAACTACTCTATTGTGGTTCATTAAATTACATATAAAATATATTGTGTTATTTTATAAAATTTACTTACATGGCAATTGATTACTCCTGATTAATATATGAATGTTGCTTTCTTATGTTTGCCATGAAAATTTCAAATAATACCTATTTAACTCTTCCGTAAAAATAATTTCACGGAATTTAAAAGTGATACTTTATTCATACTTATTGCTGTTACAAAGGTAAAATTGCAAAGATTTATTAATTTTTACAATCTAGTCAACTTGGAAAACTGTAATAGCCATATTTAAATCAGTTTTACTGTAACAGTAAGCCATATTAAAAAGCCATAGTAAATGAGTAATGAAAAGTAAATGGCCCATTTTAAAATAATTTCATGCTTCATTGCAGTGCAAAACTTCTCAAGAAAGGAAATGCTAATAATGTATAAGTATAGCAACCCTCAACTCTAATAGTAAACAAGGAAAGAAAACATTTTATAAATGTTCCAGACTTTAATAAAAAAAAAATAACCAAATGCATGCTTTATAATTTAATGTAGATAACATATAAAATCACAGCCTAAACCATATACAGTTTTGTTCCAGGGAAAAAAATATTATCAAGATAAATAAATGAATTACTTTCTTTTTAAAACAAGTAATACTTTACGTTGAAGGAAAACTTGTAATGAAAGCCTGTTTAATGAAAAATCACAAAGCTAATATACAAACCACAATTTGTACATTTTCCAAATGCTATTTCTATTTTATTAGAATAATCCAAAATAAAATTTCAGGTTTACTTGTAGAAACTGGAAAAAAAAAGTTAACTCATTAACTCAAGTGCTTTTTTTTATCCAACTACGCCTATCACAAGTGTGAATTTAAATAATTTAACTTACGCAGCTTATAGTGTTAGTTATACTGTAACAACTTCTAAAAAATGAAATTTATCAAAATAATAAGTTATTGTATATTGTTGCACTTTTTATTATGTCTGTCTCAGAAAAATTTGCTCTTGAGGGGTGCTCTTTCAGAAAATAAGTAGGAATTTGGCTGTATTAGTAGTTTGTATTTATTACTTTTAATCTTCCCTCTAAATAAAATTAAGAAACACTTAAATTAAGGCTAAGACTATGATTTAATTTCTATAGTTATCTATTTAAACTACCAGTTAAACATGTGCCTTTTGATGATGGTGACATTCTACATATCTTTTTTTTTATTTATAACTAAGACATTACTGTAACATATACATGCCATTTCAATTAATAAAATAAATAGAAAACTTAGCATAATGACAACATTCATTGAAATTGAGAATATAATGATTATTTTTAAATAGGAATCTTTATCTACAATTCCTGTTTTCCGTATGCGCGTGTATGCAAATAATGCAATCTAACTATCCAACAAAATGCACAACTGCACAACTTGCATGCCCAGAGCACATCTCACAAATGGAGGTGAGCAACAGAGGACAATATTTGGCAAGTTTTAACACAAGTTTTAATGTATGTCCATTTGGGGTTAAATCAGCTTTTAGCAGTTCACTCAAAAGCTACAGTCTAATTTTATTTTGTCATGTCTTTGAGGATTATTAATATTGGCATCATTATCATCATTGGTGTTTTTGTTTGTGTTATTGTTGGACTATGTAGGTCGTCAGACATTAAGAATGAACATCATAAAACTATAAAATTGGAGAATCACTTTGAGTCTGAGTGTTCATAGGTCTGCATTGCTTAAAAAAATGTGGCATTGCCCAGGTCCGCTTCTGGGCAATAGATTGTGCTGTACATAGTGCAAACAGTGCAGGCACTACTGAGGCATACAACATAAACATTTCTTTGTATTTCGTTCTGGACAAATTTTTCTAAACAAAATAAAGATAGCAATTTCTACATGGGGCTGCAGTAGTGACCCCCACTCCAGTTGAGGGCGTCCTATGCCCAGAAATGACTCTGTAAGTAGATGATCTTAATAAGAATATAATTGACAAGCAAGTTAAGTTTGCAGATGCTGTTAAACTAGGTAGAACCTCAGATAATATACAACACTGCACTATACTTTGGTTTATATAGATAGTAAGTGTGTATGTATAGTATCATTATAGTAAAGTATAGTATCTGTAGCAATATAAAAGTAAGTAAGCTTGATGCTATAGACGTTTTGGTGTCGGGTGATATGTCTCGTCAATGTCCCCATGACCCTGTAGTTAGGATGTAGTGGGTTGGATAATGGAAGGATGGATGGATGGATGGATGGTGTAACAGCCACGATACATTCTGCTATATCTGTGGCGAATATACTCTTGCTCCTCAGAGACATTGGATGACTGCTGTTGTGAAGAAAGCTTATCATCTGTATTTCGGATGCAAAACTCGTGATCAAGCCAAGGAATGGGTGCCTCACATTTGCTGTGCGACATGTGCTGTCAGTCTGAGAGCCAGGCTCAGAGGCACTTGAAAGACGATGCCGTTTGCTGTTTCGATGATATGGTGAGAACAGAAAGACCATGTAAAGGACTGTTACTTCTGTTTGACTAATGTGTCTGGTTTCGCTGCCAAAAACAATAAGTCAATTAAATATCCTAATCTGCCTTCAGCAATGACACCCGTGACACATGATGACAGTCTTCCAATTCCAAAACCACCAGAGGATTGGACCTTAGACGAACCAGATGAAGAAACTGCAGTGCAGGGTACTGACAGTGACATTGACCCGGATTTTGAACCGTGCTCATCAGGCGATCCACATCTTATAACACAGTCCAAACTGTGAATGATTTGGTCAGAGATTTGGGTCTGTCAAAAGCCGAGATACTGAGTTTGAGACTGCAGGATTGGTGTTTGCTGTCACCAGGTATGAAAATTTTTGTGTTTCGAGGCCGACATCATAATATAACCAAAATTTTTGCAAAAGTCGACAGTCTCTGTTTCTGTTGTGACATTGAAGGATTGTTCTTTGCCTTGGGTTGTGATCACAACCCAGAAGAGTGGTGTCTCTTCATTGATTTGTCAATGTTAAGCCTGAAAGCTGTTCTGCTACACAATGGAAATGTTTATCCTTCAGTACCTGTTGGCTATGCAGCACACATGAAAGAAACGTATGAGAATATGGAACTGTTGCTGAAGCACGTCCAATATAGCAGGTACAACTGGAATATCTGTGGAGATCTTAAAGTCGTTGCTCTGTTACTGGGACTGCAGCTCGGCTATACAAAGTACTGTTGTTTCATCTGTGAATGGGACAGCCATGCCAAAGAGTCGCACTATTGTCGACAGAACTGGCCACTCCGTAAAAAGTTAGTTCCAGGACAGAAAAATGTGGCACATGAATCGCTTGTCAACCCAGCAAAATTATTTTTGCCTCCTCTTCACATAAAACTGGTACTCATGAAGAATTTCGTGAAAGCACTGAACAAGGAAAGCGAAGGTTTTCATTATTTAAGACAGATGTTCCCAAGAATAACTGACACCAAGATCGAAGAGGGCAATTTTGTTGGCCCCCAGATCAGACATGTCATGAATGACAACTGGTTTGATGATCTGTTAGTTTGGCTGGAAAAATTCCCTGGAAAACCTTTAAAGACGTTGTTGGCAATTTTCTGGGCAATTACAGAGCCCCAAACTACATTCAGCTGGTAGACAAACTTCTCAAAGCATACAAGACAATGAAGTGCAACATGTCACTCAAGATTCATTTCCTCCACTCACACTTGAACTTCTTCCCCGCAAATCTCACAGCTTTCAGTGACAAACATGGTGAAAGGTTTCACCAGGACATTGCTACGATGGAGAAACAATACCAGGGCAACTGGAATCCGTCAATGCTTGCTGACTACTGTTGGACACTGCAACGTGATGCACCAGACATTGAATACAAAAGGAAATCAGTAGCAAAATACTTTTAATTCTGTTGAATTTAATAGCTTATGCAAAACATAAATGTGACTAAATACATTATTGTCAGTAAACAAATAAATGTCTATTTCTCAGGGTACCTGTCACAATCAGCAAAAACTTTTTAAGAAGCAAAACCTTTCAAAAAATTGTTGTGCAGTGAAATCAGCCCGATCATTAGAATGAGACCTGGAGAAAATAGAACCTTAGGCAGATAAAATTTAGTGCTAATAGACTACATTAAATACATGCTTTTAGTTAAAAGAACAGCCCAAGTAAGTTCATGGTTGCTTAATATCTTTCACAGGTAGCAAATTCCAATTCAAGTGATTGATGTTTTAAGAAATGTTGCTGGTGCTCCTTTATACAATCAGCTTTAGTTTTGTTTAGGTGTTTCTGGTTTGTTTTTGAGGTAGCTGTTATTACTTATTTAATGACCTTCTGTAAAATGTAAAATGTCCTCATTGGGACAAATAAAGCACTATCTATCTGAAAATGGCATCAGTTGATGTGCTATTGTTAGTTGTTGGTAATGAAGGGTCTGTGACTAACTGTAGTTCAAATTTCTTAAAACATAAGAAGTACCTAATGGAGAGTTACAATTTCAGTTGAAGTCTCAAAGTAAAATTGTTGACTGCTTAAGACCATGATGGAAAGCACCATTTTGGAAAGCTTGCTGAAAAATTATATTGTTCGGGAAATACTGAATCATTATATTGTGCAGATAATGCAGTAGGTCAGGAACCTGCACTGGTACAGTGTGTTACCATACCCCCCACATGACAAAACAGCTTGGGATCCTGGTTAGCAAAAGCAGACATCAGGTCCAATCCCACCCCCTGGAAATGACCGTCTATCTGCTGCAGCCAAGTGTTACATGGGCATCCCTTTCGCCTGCTCCAGCTACTCTGATCCTCAACAATGAGGATAAGTGAGCTGGAGCACCCAAAGGGAATAGCATCACATGGCTAGTGCTGTAACTAATACTCCTTCATAATGCAGGTAATGTGCCTCATTCAAGACTCCATGAGCAAATGCCCATTTGACACAAAGTCAAACCAATGTTACCCAGGGATTCCCCAACAAGACATAGTACTGTAGAAATCCAGTCTTTATCTCAGGTAACTCAATAGCATCCATGCTTAACAACCATATAGCAAAATAGGAAACACCACGACTCTAAAGACTTGGACCTTCATCTTTTGCAAAGGTATCAGGAGTGCCACACATCTCTTTGCAGTGATTTCATGAGCCCCTTGCTCTCCAAATTCATCTACTGACTGCATAGAATGAGTCACCAGAGATGAATGTTGCTGCCAAGGTAAGTAAACCTCTCAACAAAGTCGACATTCTCTCTGCAAGCAGACACACTGCTGATGGCTTAGCCCAAGATGTCATTAAAGGCCTGTATCTTTTTATTTAAGACACTCACAAGCCCAGACACCGCAGTCTCTCGAGAGCTCCGATCAGAGCCTCTATGGACTCCACGAAAATCACAGCATTGTTGGAAAATTCAAGATCAGTGAATCTTTCTTCACCAATAGAATCCATGACCCTGCCCAACACCCAGTCTATGCAAGCATTGAACAGAGTAGGAGCAAGAGCACAACCCTGACAAACAATAGAATCAACTGGGAAAAACGTACAGGTTCTGCTTCCACTCTGCACAGTAATCACAGTACCAGTGTAGAGGCTAGCCATGATATTCTGTTACTTCAGGGGGATCCCGCAGATTTTCAAGATTTCCCACATGGCAGCGCGATCAACTGATTTGAACACTTTACAAAGAACGATAAAGGCCACAAAGAAACTCTACCAATATTTGTGCTTGCACTCCATGAAAACCCTCAGTGCCAGGATGTGGTTGATGGTTAACTAGTTAGGTGTAAAACCAAACTGCTCCGGTTGCTGGTAGGTGAACAAGTGATCACAAATCCTATTAAGGATAGCTCTAGCAAGGACCTTAACTGGCACCGAGAGCAGTGTTATTCCCCTATAGTTACTGCAATCCAGGCAATCACCCTTCCTTTTCCAGATATGGTCGACAAGTCCCATTTTCCAGCCAGCTGGGATGACGAGTGTCTCACAAATAGAAGCAAAAATTGATTGCAACCACAGGAGGATAGCCTTACCACCAGCCTGGAGAAGTTCACCCCGGATATCACAGATCTCTGCAGACTTCCCTGCCCTCAGCTGGTTTACCACCTGCACAATCTCAGTGAGATTGGATGGTTCAAAGCTAATTGGAGGGTTAGCCTCAGGAACTGTGGACCCAGAGATGTCCAACATCCTAGCCAGAAGATCAGCTATAAACAGCTGATCAAAGTTGCCAGCCCAGCAGGTCACAATTGCAATGTCATCCTGACCATTCCATCACCCACAATGACAGAAACTCTCAGAGAAACAGATTTGGATGTGTGTAATACTTCGATTCCTCTGTAAGCAGGACATGGGTTGCTAGACTATAGATGGCATGTCACTTGCTCACATATATTCCTCTAACAAATGCCTCCTTATTAGCTCTCAGAGCCCTCGCAGCTGTCCTTCTCAGTTACCGGTACAGACCAGAGTTATCAAGCCGTGCGCTGTGACTCCTCTTGATGATATCCAGTGTGCACTGCACGGTGAAATACCTCCTTCTGGGAACACCAACAACACCAACACAACCCTCAGCAACCAGGGTCTTTTCACAGAAGGTCTCCTACATCACATTAGGATCAGCAGTTGCACTCAAGTCTGCAAATTCCTCACACAAACTGTGTGCAAACCCATTAGAAATGGTCTGATTTTGTAATCTGGCCAGGTCCAGTCACATTTTCCTAAAAGGTGGTAGCCTACTGGACCTATGCTGGATCTTCAGAGTAGCAACCAGTATGTGGTTAGAATTCACAAACAGAGCAGTTCTGTAGACCCTGCAGTTCTGCAGGATCTTTCAGAATCTGACAACAAGGATGTGATTAATCTCCTTCACCGTACCACCAGTATTGGAGCACCATATCCAATGATGGGTCTCAGGGCACTGGAACCAGGATCCAGCGATCCCGAGCCCTTGAACTTTGGCAAAGTCAAGAAGCATGGAGTCACTTTCACTACGGTCATCAGACCCATGGGGACAGACACAATCCTCATAGCCAGCCCTGTCAGTGTCAGTCGTCGCATTGAAGTCACCCATGACCAGAGGACCGTCACTTTACAGGCACCCATCAACCACAAAGCAAAGTTTCAAATAAAATGTCTCCTTTACCGAGACATCACTCACCACGATTGGAGCATACATTGAGACAACAGACACCAGAAAGTGCCTAAACCTGACCCTCATAATATGCTCATTGAAATGTGTGACATTGGACACCATTGGAAGGGACCGATCCGCCACAACAAAGGC
The DNA here is from genome assembly GCF_016835505.1 of Polypterus senegalus. Classification (NCBI taxonomy): domain Eukaryota; kingdom Metazoa; phylum Chordata; class Cladistia; order Polypteriformes; family Polypteridae; genus Polypterus; species Polypterus senegalus. The sequence continues at coordinate 13,917 of NW_024383537.1, forward strand.
TATTCAATGAGGATGACAGCCATCAGAGCCACCAGACCAATAAAAGGTGTACCCATCCATACAGATCTGGACAGTCACAGGTTTGCGCATCTCAGAGAGTGCCGCCAATGAAATGCGAAGTTTACAAAGCTCCTCCAATAGCAGAGGAAGATGATTATCATGCCAGAGAGACAAGGTGTTCCATGTGCCTATCCAGATGGTGTGATTCAAATTGGGACCTGAGTGCTGCCATGTAGCAGGCAACACCTCAGCACCACACCAACTCTGATCCCCAACAGGCCCTGACCTCCAATGGTTTTGATTCTTCTGGGGATGAGGCTCCTGAGGGCTTTTCCCCATCCCCCTCATAATGCAGTAGAGGTTCTTCCGTGGAGAGCAGAATGGAGTCCTGTTTCAGAGCTGCGTGAAGTTTTTATGATGGCTGGTGTGCCAATCCTGCCACCAACCTCCAAATTTTCCCTGCAAGTTGGAGGACCGCTTGCAGGGATGGATGCAGTTTAATGTCATACCCAGAACATGCAGCTATAAGCTTGTTTATATTATAATGTAATTAAATAGTGCATATATGTTTACTGTATGCTTACATAATTGTTCTCCTCTTACGTCAATTTCTTGATAGATTATTTTTTTTTTATTTACATGGTTAACTTTCTTGAAGCAATACGAGCACCTCTCCCAGTGTTTAACTAACTTGTATTGGAGATCAGTTTTGCCATCAAGGATGTTTGTTGGATGAGGAGAATGTACATAATATATACTAGGTGAGCCAACCTTTGTCAAGGTAAATTTGAAACAACAAACTAATCTATAAGTCATTCAGAAAGTTTATCTGTTTCAAGATAGAAGTTTCATCAAATTCACCAAAGCATTTCAGTGGGAAATTTAGAAATTTCAAAACTCTGCACAGCATATTCAATTTGAGATATTTTAATGAAAAATAGACAGACATGGAAACCATAGTGTGTGCTTTTCACACTATATACTGTATAAACAAACCTAAAAAAGAAATACTTATACATAAAAAAAAATCAGAAAAGAGCAACTAGACTGATTCCAGGACTGTGAGGTATGAGTTATGAGAAAAAAAATTGAAGGAGTTGAATGCTTTTAATTTAGGCAAATACAGATTGAAAGGGTGACATGGAATTCAGTGTGCAATATCCTTCATTCAGGTAGTACTCTAAACTGTGCTATTAAAGGATTATGGGTTATTGTGATTTCAAAGGAGTTAGATAAGTAGCAAAGTATTTTATCCTATTGAGGTTTAAGCAGTGGACTTACAAAATATTTGCTCAATGTAGTTAAGTTGGTCATGCTCCCGGAACACAACCGGATTGCCTAGAAATATGCTTTGGAAAACACTTGTACAGTTGTGATACTTGTTCTTTTTAAAGGAATTATCAGTTAGAAAGGAAATTTTATTCAGATAATAGTGGGGAAAGGTTAAGAAAGTTAATAAAGTTTGCTTTGTAAAATCTCTGACTTACCTGTAATTTAGGCAATATTTTGATAAAAGGTTGTATTTAAAGCATAGTTGTTTGAAAGATACAAATGTGGACATGTTTAAAGTTTCTACCATGTTAATGACAGTTAGTTGTAATTTGTGCAGCTGTTTCTTGTCTATCTTTCTTAATTAAAGCTTTGCAACAATTCAGGAAATGCAGTATTTGAGGATCCAAAAAAAGCAGTGGAGGCCATCAATAACTTTCTGGCTGCTGGAGTATTTCCCTTATAATTGCATTTGCTCATTCTTTTGCCCGAAAGATAATGAGTTAATTTAACTCCTTCTAATTTGTATACTGCTTTTTTTGTATTTCAGTTAGATTTGGAACCAGTAAGCTGTCTTATGATCTTCCTTCAATTTTGTCTTAAATGAGTTTTTGTTGATTGACTTTGACCTCTAAGGAAAAAATTTTCCTTTTTACTTTGTGTTTTTTTCCACTTTTCTTCTTTTGGTCCACACGCTGCCAACTCAGCAGGTCAGCATTTGGGAGCTACATGCACCATATTATTATTTTGGACATATTTGGAATAGTGTTTTGTTTCAATTGCTCTTTCATTTGAACTCCACTTACCACAATGTCACAAAGGGACAGATTCATCACCTGTATTCTAAAAAACAAACTTCACTCATTTTTATAGGTGGGGGTATTTTCTGGGAGTATTGTAGAGGGGTGAGTAGGGAGATGATGTGGGCTGTCGGTGGGATTCTTGTGACAAGTTCATGGACCTCATGGGTTTGGAGAAATTGGGAGTGTAAGGTGGTGCAATCATACAGTTCTTTTTTTTCTTCTTTCTTTCTTGTTTGCAACACTCGTTGCTTTTGCTATTTTTCTTTTGATCCAATGGCTAACATGATCGGCAATTCTATGTCCTTGGTTTTAATAACAAAAGAAACAACTTCCTTGATTTTATTTGGTATTATAAATTGATATCACCTTTTACCAAGAATCTTATATTTTAAATTAAAATGTGCACTGACTCAATATCAAACATTTAACTGTGAGGCAGATTCCTCTTTGGCAAGCTTTTGTAAATGCAGTGTGATTGGTGTTGTGCAGTTAACCTTGTAGTCTAAAAGTACTGCTTAATGTTTAGATTACTTGGACAGATTCCGCTGTCGTCTTTCTGAGATCTGTGGTAAAAAAAAATATAACTGTATGTAGTGATACGGTGCAAATTACTTTCAACTATCATGTTGAATGTCACTGACTTATTAAATTTTTTACTTTGACTTTGAAATAATCCTAGATACTGACACTAAAGCATTCACAAATCCTCTTTTTGATAAATTCCACTAAAGCTGCATTATTGCATACCTTATTCCACCTGGTTTTATGCAGTTTTGCATCTTATTTAAAGCTAGTCAATAGCCAAATACAAGAATACTCTGTTTACTCATCTCAGCTCTAGTCTCAATCTAGAACTGATTAAATTTTCATTTTGCAGTCTCTCTTTTCTGCTATCATGAATTTTAGTATTGCTTCTAATGATCTCACTGACCACAAATGTATCTTTTGTATTCTAGTTCTACCTCAGCTTCATCCTCAGGTTTCTCATTGGTGCTTTTATTTTCCATTATTCCAACATGTTGACTTCTGCATGAGACTCTCTCCTCACTTGAAAGAAGTTTTATTTTTAATGCTAGTACAGTGGACAGTCCTGTCCTCATTTGGTTACCTGTTAATGTTACTTTTTGCAATTTAACTATTTCTTACTCTAGCTATCATGCTCAGAAAAATGAAATTGCTAAACTTAAAGCATGCCTGTCATCTTTGGAGTGTTTCCACCCTCTTGTGGCTGATTCTCAAAATATATATAATTCTAAACAACGCAATAATTAAATTACCTCCTTGCAGAAAAGGTTAAATTTCAAAATCCAGTGCACAAGGGTTAAATATTACATATATATGTTTAATAGATTATTAGCATTAAGGTTTTGGAAGTGTGACTCTTCTTGCATCAACTACTGTTATTAAGGTGAAAAATAAATCAGGGCTTTATAATAATAAAACTAGTAATAGCACTAAGTGTTTTTTTTTTATCTTATTCTGAGTTATAGGCAGAAAATGCAAACTTTAATATATTTGTTCAATATTTTACTCTTACTAGGCTAAATTAGGAGGATACTTCTTTTTAGAATGAGCCCCTGTCAAAGGAAGAGCTTAAGGAAGCCTTAGATTTCATTAAGGGTCTATCTGCTTTATGCAATTGAATATCTAGCTCACATTTGTATATGGTAAAGTCTGCCATCTATTCAATCCAAATTAATTAATCAATCAATACAATACTGATCACTATCATGCCTAAACAGGGAAAAAAACTGTTAGAGTTACCATCCAATTACCTTGAAAAATTCTGATGCTAAGTTACTATCCAACCTTTTTGCATGGCATTTAAAACATCATACATAAATTATTATACCTAGGTTAAGCTGACAACACCTGTCTCTGTTTAATCGATGTAGTTTCTACTTCATCTTTGCCAGGTGCCCTCCTTTCTTCAGATGCCAAATGAGCTGGGTGTTTATCTCATATATTCTGGGACAAATAGGATTGAGTACTTTGTTTATTAATATAACCTAAACCCTTTATTCATCCCTTTTAGCAGTAATGTTTACCAATTTAGACATATCTCAATCCTTTCAGATTCACAGAGGTGCATATGTGATCCATGCACAGGTGAATACAGGATACATGTTTTTAAGTTTGGTGATTTGTTGGATTTCAGTCTATTGAATCTAAGCAGAACTTATCCCTCTACAATTTCAAGATGACTAATTACATTCAGAACATTTGCTATTTCACTGTCCGTTTCAATATATTTTTACTCATTTAGGTTGCTCAGAATCTTTAAGCTATTCAGTTTATGTTCACTTTATCCACACTTGAGTGGTGATTGTTTGACTGTGGCAGGCCTGCCATTATATAGGCTGTCCTTGGATCATTTTTGCCTTCAAATACCTTTTAGATCTCTTTATTCACTGAATTATATAGTCATTTTTTCCTTTGCAACATTTTAGTTCTGATTCTCCCACTAGTGTAGTTTTCTTCATTTTGCTAGTCCAGGGGTCCCCAATCACGGTCCTGGAGAGTCGCAGTGGCTGCAGGATTTTGCTCCAACCCAGTTGCTTAATAAAAAGCACTTATTGCTAAAGTAACACTTCTGCTTCACTTTAGTGATTTTTGAGCCCTTATTGCTTAATTTTGTCTTAAACAGCTATTTTAATTGCTCCTTATTATCAATAACATGCAAATGACAAGAGAGAGCAGCATTTCTCCATTTAACTTATTTACATTTACACCTGTGTGTATTAATCTGCACTATTGGGTTTAATTAAATACTTGGAAGAAAAATGAAGAGAAAAAAGTGAAGGACTGAGAATTACTCGTCCATTTTAGCCTTCAAATCATTTGCATGATAGAAAGGGAAAGAAAATCTAGTATATGAGAATGACCTGACATAGCAGAGTTAATTTAATTTCATAGCTTGTTAGTGCTTTATTGGCAAGAATTGCTTTCTAATTAAGCAACGAGGTCAGAACAAAATCCTGCAGCCACTGCGGCACTCCAGGACTGGGATTGAGGACCCCTGTGCTAGTCCATAGACATTTCTAAATAAAACAGTCTTGCAAGGTATATAAAACATTTTAAAACCTTTCCCACATCTCCGCAAATATCATTCAGATATTTCAAATTGGCATTTCAAAATAAACATGGTCTTATGTATGCCACTTGTTCCAACTCGATGCTCTGGCCATAAGCCTTTCCATACCCTTCCAGGTAGGAATTCATATAAAATGTGCCATATTCAAATATCAATCAATATGTTTTAAAAATATGTACAAAAATTGTACTGTTCAATGTTAATATCTAATGTGAATAATTCAAAGAATGCAAAATCAAATTTTTTGGAAGTGATATAAATACTGCGGTGGGCTGGAACCCTGCCTGGGATTTGTTTTTTGCCTTTCACCCTGTGTTGGCTGGGATTGGCTCCAGCAGACCCCCGTGACCCTGTAGTTAGGATATAGCGGGTTGGATAATGGATGGATATATAAATAATCAAACAAAATTAATCTGAGGTCATCTCCTCAACCAATATTTCTTGATTTATGAAGAAAGCACTGCTACCCAAGTAAGGGAATAATGTCAGTTGTACTAAGCCAGGTTTAAATACTGCAAGGATACAGAAATCCGATTTTGTACTTTGTACAATGTCATAGAGCAAAGCAGCTTCATTTCCAAGTAAGCAGATGTTCAGCAAACATTTCTAAATGTAAAAATGTTTATTGCTGCTTTTACACTCACCTAAAAGAATTATTAGGAACACCTGTTCAATTTCTCATTAATGCAATTATCTAATCAACCAATCACATGGCAGTTGCTTCAATGCATTTAGGGGTGTGGTCCTGGTCAAGACAATCTCCTGAACTCCAAACTGAATGTCAGAATGGGAAAGAAAGGTGATTTAAGCAATTTTGAGCGTGGCATGGTTGTTGGTGCCAGACGGGCCGGTCTGAGTATTTCACAATCTGCTCAGTTACTGGGATTTTCACGCACAACCATTTATAGGGTTTACAAAGAATGGTGTGAAAAGGGAAAAACATCCAGTATGCGGCAGTCCTGTGGGCGAAAATGCCTTGTTGATGCTAGAGGTCAGAGGAGAATAGGCCGACTAATTCAAGCTGATAGAAGAGCAACTTTGACTGAAATAACCACTCTTTACAACCGAGGTATGCAGCAAAGCATTTGTGAAGCCACAACACGCACAACCTTGAGGCGGATGGGCTACAACAACAGAAGACCCCACCGGGTACCACTCATCTCCACTACATATAGGAAAAAGAGGCTACAATTTGCATGAGCTCACCAAAATTGGACAGTTGAAGACTGGAAAAATGTTGCCTGATCTGATGAGTCTCGATTTCTGTTGAGACATTCAAATAGTAGAGTCAGAATTTGGCGTAAACAGAATGAGAACATGGATCCATCATGCCTTGTTACCACTGTGCAGGCTGGTGGTGGTGGTGGTGTAATGGTGTGGGGGATGTTTTCTTGGCACACTTTAGGCCCCTTAGTGCCAATTGGGCATCATTTAAATGCCACGGGCAACCTGAGCATTGTTTCTGACTATGTCCATCCCTTCATGACCACCATGTACCCATCCTCTGATGGCTACTTCCAGCAGGATAATGCACCATGTCACAAAGCTTGAATCATTTCATATTGGTTTCTTGAACATGACAATGAGTTCACTGTACTAAAATGGCCCCCACAGTTACCAGATCTCAACCCAATAGAGCATCTTTGGGATGTGGTGTAACGGGAGCTTCATGCCCTGGATGTGCATACCACAAATCTCCATCAAATGCAAGATGCTATCCTATCAATATGGGCCAACATTTCTAAAGAATGCTTTCAGCACCTTGTTGAATCAATGCCACATAGAATTAAGGCAGTTCTGAAGGCAAAAGGGGGTCAAACACCGTATTAGTAGGGTGTTCCTAATAATCCTTTAGGTGAGTGTATATAGTTTGTCTGAATTGAAGTTAATGCAGGAATCCTTGGTTGAATTTGTGATTTTGAATCAAGATATAATTATGCTCTTTTTTGGTTATCAATTGATTATTATCTTGGTAAAGGGGCAGACTTAATTAGGTTCTGGCATTTCATTTTAGTCTCGGTGCACAAAGATGTGAAGGTCTTCTTTAGTATCTCAGATTGCTATATATCATTATTGTCAACATGTAGCAATAATGTGAAATATTCACTGTTATTCAAGGTGTTACTTCAATGGCAGAAACCCTGGTAACTGGAGGGCATCCTACTTTAACAAAAGGATTTACATAGTTTGCAATTCACACATTTTGCACCATGGAATCGCCATTTAGGAGCACCTTCTCATTGTTAGCTCCACCAGACATGCTGCTGAGTGGTAAGTACCAGGTCTGGGTCCAAACTGCACCTATGAATCAGCAGTGTAGTTGCTAGATGCTCAATAAGTAGCTTTCTCAGATATTTTCATGCGAGACATTCATCACTTCGCCTTCTCCTCCTGCCTCTCAATTTTCCCTACACACTTCTCAACCCCCATATGAATGACCTGTCCAAATTACAGTTTTGTATTGGTAGTAAATGATTAAGAAATCTTAATCTCTGTTTTCTGTTAGAAAGACAGTAAAGAAGGAAGGCACTGAAAGGCATTGTAAATTTGACAATTTTATTTTTAAAGTGTAAAACAAAATATTTCCTGTTTTTGGTAACTGTACCTTAAAAGTATATTCTTTACTACTATATTCACTTTTCATTTTTAGCAGTAGCCTTGCTTTTTTACATTAAAGGATTAAGAATCAGATATTTAAAATAAAACCAAAATTGAGCAGTTATACAAGAAATCTTAATCATTTTTAAAATAAATTTTAGAACTCAAAAGGAACTTTGTTGTTAGAAAAACCTCAAATTGCTTCTCCATCTGTGCAGTTTATAATATGAATAACATAAAATGAACACTTTTTAATCAACATAGTAAAAATAAACAAGAAAGAATGGAAAAAATATTGAGAGTCTATAAGCAAGCCACAAGTGATCAAGTAAACTAAACTCAGATTGAAAAAGGAAAATGATCGGTAAAGTAATTACATTTTGTAATACCTTTGAATGTAGCTTGCTATACAACAGTGATTGATCTAAAGATCATATGAAACTTAACGGTACAATTAACAGGTTTAATCCTGATATTTAAGATGTAAAATCTGTTGTTGAAGTCCACCAATTTCTTAAAATGAGAATAACTAAAAATAGAATCATAAATTAATTGCTCATACTTCACTTTATTGGACAAATAGACAATCTGTGATTATTAGAAGCAGAAAAAAGACATTTTTTTTAAAACAAACAATGATTCAAAAATTGTATGTTAGAACATGTTTAAATGTCAAGGTTAAATCTCTAACATAAATCTTTAGTTTACCGGCTTAATGTACAATTACAGCTCAGATTGGATCGTGGTCTTCCACCTAGCCAGGCAGGTTATTTCCTAATTATTCACATTTGCCTTCTGACACGTACCCTTATGCATTCATGGACTATGGATAGGTACAAACTCATTTTTTTTAAACTGCTCAGCCTCTACCCAGCAGGGAGCTCACCATGTATCAGATCTAGCATGATGGATTTTTATGAGAGACCAAAAGAGTGACTCTTTGCATCCACAAAATTGAAATGATTTTATGGTTTATTTATTTGTACTTATTTAGTTGATTATCCAACATAAATGAGAAATTACAGATAAAAGTACATTGTTTTACACGTCGTGAGTTGAAATGAAGGCTTGCTAACAGAGAAGCCTGAAAAGAAATGTGAAAAGAGCATTAGAAAAAGGTAAATCAGATTATGCTTTTGCCACACTGAGCATTTGGGGAATCAAATCAACCTCATAAGCCAAGTATGCAGCATAGCCACTATACATTAGGTGAGCCTAGTGGGGCTGTAGTGTATTTATTGAAAGTGATGTGCTTAGTGGGACTGTAGCATTTTTATTTTAGTTGGTAGTCTCTTTTCTCAGTTGTGTTTTTTTATATTGTTTACTAACTGTTTTGGTGTAACTTTGGGTGGACACTTTGCAATAGCCTGAATAAGAGAGATTGTTTTATTCTTCTTTCCTATTGTACTATGTATTATTTGCATGACTAGAACATGGTGGTTGCAGTGATTAACAACAACAACAACAACATTTATTTATATAGCACATTTTCATACAAACAGTAGCTCAAAGTGCTTTACATATTAAAGAATAGAAAAATGAAAGACATAATTATAAAAAATAAATCAACATTAACATCGAATAAGAGTAAGGTTCAATGGCCAGGGGGGACAGAAAAAACAAAAAAACTCCAGACGGCTGGAGAAAAAAAAAAAAATCTGTGGGTTTATATTTTTTGCATTTTCTTTGTAAAACAACCTGTAATTTTTTACTGGCACTCTGGATTTCTCCAACAGTATAAAGATATGTGCATTAGATGAATTGCAATGGGTTAAGACTTGAATAATTTGGAGTGTGTGAGGTGGTGTGTCTTATGATGAACTATTTTCCTAGCTTGCTCTTTATGCTGCATTGCCTCCAGAAATAGTAAATGTTTAGAAAATGAATGAATAAATTATTTAGCTATACACCATCACAGTTTAATAGACAAAACAGTATAAATACTGATTAAAACTAAAAGTAAAAATGGTAATTTTTCTAGTTTACCCGACAATAGTCATAACATAACACTATCAATGTAACTAGAACATCCAAATAAGTTGAGTTTACAACACATATAAAGATATAATTTCTACTTTATAAACCATCAGCCTGCTAAATTACTAAGAAAACACAATGTACACTTCTAAGACAAATAATCTGAAGTCTAAAGTACTACAATAATATTTTGTAAATTATAGGATGTTTAAAAGGACGGACACAGAATACTTGAATAGTTTAGTTCTACCATTTTAATATAGAAATTGTAGTTAAGTAGTTTAACAGGTCTGACCTTATTTTGCTGCCACCTATAACCCTGTTATTTACAACAGTATGACAAACATAGATAAAGAGTTGGGGCTAGGGTTAGGGAACTGGGCAAGATGGAGGTTTTCCAGATTAAGAGTTCAGGAGGGAGGAAGGGATGGGTCCAGGAGGAGGGATGAAAGAAGTGACATCAGCAATGGAGTGTCTGTCAATCTTCTGTTCTGCAGAGGAAGAAGAGAACATATTTGAACACAATGCCAACCCCTGGTAATTACTATCACCAAAGCCAATAAGCTGTTTCCCATATGCATGTGTGCAACACTACCTAAAAATTAGTAGACATAATAGTATATTGGTGATCACCTCCTCAGTATGCAGCAGCAGGGACAGAAAGCCATGTAAGTAAACAGTGAAAGAGGTTTTTTAGAAAGGTAAGGGAAAACACTCTTAATTCATTATCTGCCAGAGATGCATTTTGTATCAATGTCATGTTTTGGTCAAAAAACAGGAATATTTGTTATACCTGAATGATGAGACACCTCTTATGGACATTAGTTATTATACAGCATTTGTAATCTCACATGGGGCTTTGAGCTGAGGCAATATAGGAGAGTACTGAAAATAATTTTAAGCATCTAACGAGTGTCATGCTTTTCCTTTAAGATAAACCAAACTATGAAGCTGCAAGGTCCTGGAATACGGAGATCTCCGTCCGGAATTATTAAGTGCCTCAGAGTAGAAAAATAGTCCTAACTGGCTCAGATATCTCAGAATTATGCACATTTGGTCTTACTCTTAGGGGTAAGAGCAAAACCATTTTATTGGTTTTCCTAATTTAGGAAATTACTTATAACTTCACCAGTTCCTTGCTGTCCTAACTTGCAAGGAGCTGCTAGAAGATGGCGTTGAGGCAGAAATTAGCATGAACAATGTGGGATATGCTGAATGTTTTGGAAACACTGGACAACAACCATCTTGTAAAAAGGTATTGATTTTCCAGAGATGGAATAATATTCATATTGAAGATTAATACATTTCCCAACCACTTTATGTGTGAGAGAGAGAGACATTGGGAGAACGTACTAATACAGTGCGTTGCCCATTGTGAGCTAATGTTAAAACAAGCTGCATTCATTTAAATTGGCACATACATAAAGATCACTACCCCAAGTGTAGATCAGCACACATATGTGAATCACAAATTATATTACAGCATCAGTACACAGGAGGTCATGAATGCAAACTGTATTGTATAGCCATCATATTACCCTGAAAATAAGCAGGCACAATGTGTGATTGACATCAGAATGTCACACAGGCTGGCTGAGATTTGCATTCCACAAATCCTGGATACATTTATGTCACAGTTTACAAGCCTGGGAGGGTTCAAGGAGGCAGGTGCAAACTCCCAGGACAATGGATAAATAGAACCACTCAGAAGTCAAGGTGCTATCACGGAGAGGCACAGAACAATCCACAGTACACTGGAAGAGTGAATTTGACTTAAAGTCATGGCTAGTTTCAGTATGCAGTAACTGTTACTTTAATATGCACTTTCCTGTGGCCATAACAACATGAAGGTGATTAGCTGTGGGTCATTTATTGTTAAATAAACACACACATTACAAGGTTTTTTACTCTCTCTCAGCATGTTTGTCTCAGTTTTTCCATCTCAGCGCTCATTATAGTATTATTTATGATGTTGTTGTGAAGATTCAACAATTATGTACAGCTTCGTGCAATACTTTATTTTATTATATTTTCCTTCTTCTTTTAATATTCTTGCTATTTTTGTGGTAAAGCCATAGTGTTATTATTAAAAAAAACTACAAATCATCATCATGATTTCCAAGGAAATTTAAAATGTTATAATGAGTACCACTTTGATCCTCATTTTTGACATTTGGAGTTACCATAAAATGATGATATCATTCATTCATAAATGTAAACTCGTGCTCCTATCTGGGTTTAACATGCTTTATAAATACTTCTCATGGCCTACTCTGAAGTAGGTTATATTTTAATCCTAGTCCATCTTTTAGTGCAATTTCTAAGAGTAACTCTGAGACACTTCATAAATACGGGCCCTTGTTTCCTAGCATTGCTTTTCTAGAAATTAATCCTACAGTTTTTCACCCCTTGCAATGTGAAGGAGATGCTTCAAGAGAAAAAAAAGATCATAACTGGAACACATTTTATTCATCATATTGGTATTGTACAGTAGGTACCATCTCTTCCACACATACCTCAGTTTGTTTAGCAGCTGAAGACCCTTATGCAGAGTTTTCATCCAATGTGGATTTTCTCTGGTGACTGGCTTTCTTATTAATCAAAAAGGCCCGACTCTTGATTGATCCAACACAGTGCCTATAAAATGTATGCACCACCCTGGAAGATGTCACATTTTATTATTATACAACATTAGAATGCAGAAACTTTAATTTGGATTTTTTGACGTTGACGGAAATGATTTTTTAGTATCATATTTAAATCAGGCCTCTGCGGAGTAATCTAAATTAATTACAAATATAAAGCACTAAATTATTTGATCGTGCAAGTATTCACCCCTTTAGTATTTAGTTGATGCACCTTTGGCAGCCATGACAGCCTTGCAGTTATGTTATGGCCACAGCAAACTTTGCCCATTCTTCTTTTTAAAACTGCCAGGGTGTGTCAGGTTGTATGGAATTATAAGGTCAAAACCTTTTTCAAAACCAGCCCAAAATTCTCAGACTGATATCTAGGATCTGACTCAGCCTTTCAATGACATTAACATTGTTGTTTTTAAGCCATTCTGCTGTAGCTTTGGCTTTATGCTTAATGATGTTGTCTTACTGAAAAACAAAGCTTCTCCCAAGGCATGGGTTTCTTGCAGTCTGCATCAGATTTTCCTCCAAAATTTCCTTGTATTTTAATGCATTTATTTTACCTTTAACCTTCTCAAGCCTCCCAGGGCCTACTGCAGAAAGTGATCCCTGCAGCAGGTTGCTGCCACCACTATGCTTTACAGTGGGGATAGTGTGCTTTTGATGATATACAGTGCTTGGCTTTCCCAAAAAATGGCATTTAGTCTGATGGCCAAAAAGCTCAATTTTGTTCTCAACAGATCATAGAACCATTTTTCATCTAACATCACAGACACTCAAGTTCCCTCTGGCAAACTCTAGCCAAGATTTCATATATGTTTTTTAAAAGTGACTTTCTCTTCACCACTCTCCTATAAAGCTATGATAAGATAAGCATCTGGGCAACAGTTGTATGTATAGCATTTCAAATCTCAGCCACTTTATTTTATAATTCCTTAGAGTTATCAAAGGTGTTTTGGTGGAATTCTTTACTAGTCTTTTTCTTGCACAATCACTGCATTTTTTGAACAGCCTGCACTAAGCAGATTCACAGCTGTGCCGCATTCTTTCCATTTATCAATGACTGATATAACAATACTACAAAGTATATCCAGTGATTCGAATATTTTCTTGTCTCCATCCATTGACTTTTCTTTTTAATCCCCAGATTACTTGGAGTGATCTCTTGTCTTTTTGTAATTTCGGCCATAATACCAACTCTCCACAAGTTGATCTTCCAGATACACACCTGATGAATGCTATACAGCCAAACTGTGTCTTTTACTTTCTTTTCAGCATGGAAAAAGCATTTAACCTTTTTTCCTTCTAGATATAGATGTATCTATAATACAATCAACTGAAACCCTTTTACTACAGGCAGGTGATCTCAAGTTAATAATATTTCTTTTAAAACCAACTGGCTTCACCCAGTGATAAATGTAGGTATGTCATATTAAAGAGGGTAAATGTTTATGTAATCAATTATGTATTTTTATTTGTAATTAATTTAGACCACTTAGCAGAGATCTATGTTCACTTTTACATATTTTTCTGTTGATAATTGTAAAAAAAGGCTAATTAAATCCACTGTGATTCAGTGTTGTATAACAATAAAATTGAAAACTTCCTATGAGGCGATTACTTTTGATAGGTACTATATATGATAGCATGTCCAGCGGTAGAGTTAGAGGATGACTCTTCCCTTGTTGTTTTCAGTTATACTAACATGGATAGCTGCTTACATTTGATCTACAAATTACTAGCAGCAATTGGCTGGATTTCAACAGTGAGTTAAATTTGATTAAGAACATACTAGCAGTAATTAGATGGATTTCAAGGGTGAAAGGGTTAAGGTTTTTTGTTTTCTCCAGAACATTTAGTATATAATACAATACAATACAATTTATTTTTGTATAGCCCATAATCACACAAGACGTGACGCAATGGGCTTTAACAGGCCCTGCCTCTTGACAGCCCCCCAGCCTTGACTCTCTCATAGGCAGGCAAAACAACTTTGCAAGTGGGCCGTGGCACCAAGTGTCTCATTTGAGTACCAAGAAGAGAAACAGAATAGATGAGGGTTAGTAACAAATTATAAGGATCATGTTACTTATGTTTTAGTGTTAATGACTAACAACAGAGATGCAGTCTGTACAGTTAATCAGCAACTCTAGTCAAGAAATGCTAAACTAAAGTAGTAAGTCTTCAGCCAGAATTCAAAAGCTGAGACCAAAGGGGCATCTCTTATAGTAGCAGGCAGACCATTCCACAGTTTAGGGGCCCTGTAACTAAAAACTCAACCTCCCACTGCTATTTTATTAATCCTTGGAATCATAAGCAGACCAGCATCTTGAGATCTTAATGTGCGCTCTGGTTTATAAGTCATGATAAGTTCAGACAAGTAAGATGGACCTTGACCATTTAATGCTTTATATGTTAAAAAGAGGATTTTGAAATCTGCCCTAAACTTAACCGGAAGCCAGTGTAAGGATTTAACAACTAGAGTTTTGTGTTCGTATTTTCTTGTTCTTAACTGGAGGCTGTATAAAGAACAGTTTGAACATCCAGTGAACTCCGCATTGCAGTAGTCAATCCTACTAGAAATAAATGTATGAATTAATTTCTCAGAATCCTGTTTATTTAGAAAGCGCCTTAATTTCCCAACATTTTTAAGATGGAAGAAACGATTTGGACAACTTTGTAATATGCGCTTTAAATGACATGCCAGAGTCAAATATAACTCCTAGATTGTGGGCTGATTCAGTAAAGTTAATGGTGATTCCAACTGAGTTAAATGATGACAAAATATTGTTGTGATCAGCATCATTCCCTCCAACAATTAACATCTCTGTTTTATCAGTGTTTAAAGACAAGTAGTTCTCATCCATCTACTCCTTTAATTCACTAACACAACTAATTAAAGACAACGTCGGAGAAACCTCATTTGATCTAAATGAAAGGTATAACTGGGTGTCATCTGCATACGAGTGAAAATTAACATTGTTTCCTAATGACAGATCCCAGTGGAAGCATGTAAAGTGAAATAGTAAAGGTCCCAGTACTGAGCCCTGCGGGACACCATATCTCATTTCTGTGTATAATGATGGAGTACTGTCAGCACATTTCTGTACATATTGGAATCGATTTGATAAATAAGAACTAAACCAAGTGAGCATAGTTTATGTAAGGCCAACATCATTTTCTAGCTTGTGCAGTAAAATAGAATGGTCAATCATGTCAAATGCTGCACTTAAGTCTAACAACAGTGCAGTGCAGTGTATGATTTCATGCAACTGAAATCAAGGCTAGGAAACAAGTAAGGCATGTTACATTATGGCATATATGACATTAAACTTGTTAAACGCAGCAGTGTATGAGGTACATATTGATAGGATTATACTCTTAATTATAAAATACCAGAACAGTTAATATAATTTTAATTACAGAGGAGATTGTTTTAATGCATCGTGTATGACATGATGAAAGGATCCAGAGATGTATTTCTCAAAAAATGTCAGTGGTTAATTCTGCCTTGTTAGAGCAAATGTGGAGATTTCATGTTTATATGAGTATTCTCTGGTACACTAATTTCCTGCTGCTTCTCTAAGATTAATGTAATAGTAGTGTCTAAATCACTGTGTGTATGTTCCCTGTGACCTGCAGGGACACAGCCTACAATGTGATGTACAGATCAGAAGATTTCTTCTTTTACTTTATCAAACAATTTCATGACTCAGAACCTTGGAAAATTTATTAGTTATAAAATACAATGTGGAAAAAAATGCATTTTAGCATCAGTTCCTTTAAAATATATAAATGTCAAAAGTAGTATCATATAACCCAAGTTGTCAATTCAGTCTGTTTTATTAGGTCAGCCTAGTATTTAACTTTATAATGGCCATGTAACAATTGGATTATTATGAAACATTAGCACATTTTAGACTAGCCCATTCTGAAGCAACAATCCTATTTATGGTTTATTCTGGCCAAACAGGAATTTTTAGCAATCACCCTACTCTAAAAACATAGCTGTTGACGTCAGATTGAATTTTTCACAGTGGTTACCATCAACAAGCAATTAAATACTTGGGGCTGGTCATACCATGCACATGATACTACATGGAAAGAGAAACTTTACAGCTGGATTACTGGTGTCTGAAAATGAATGGAAGTGTAATTTGTGATGTAATCAGTAAATAATGATAAGTAGCATTGATGTCAATTTTAGACATTATTGATTTTTCACTTAGTAGTTACTGTACTTGTGCTTTAGCTGTGTGCTGGGTACTGTTTTATTCTTGTACCTGAGTTATGCAACTTATAATTGTACGTTAATTTATGATGAAATTACCATTATATTGTCTTTCTATTATTAATGTTAAAAATAAAATATGATTTTTCAGACCTTTTATGTAACAGATTAATATAGGGTGGTTCAGATCTAATTATGTAATTTTTCATCCATCCATTATCCAATTCACTATATCCTAACTACAGGGTCACGGGGGTCTGCTGGAGCCAATCCCAGCCAATACAGGGTGCAAGGCAGGAAACAAGCCCACCGCAGGGTGCACACGCACACACACACACATGCTCCAAGCACACACTAGGGACAATTTAGGATCGCCAATGCACCTAACCTGCATGTCTTTGGACTGTGGGAGGAAACCGGAGCACCCGGAGGAAACCCAGACACGGGGAGAACACGTAAACTCCATGCAGGGAGGACCTAGGAAGCAAACCTGGGTCTCCTAACTGCGAGGCAGCAGCGGCTACCCACTGTGCCACCATATGCAATTTTCATAATGCTATAACTTATTCATTTTATTACATAGAAAATCACCCGAAAAATCCCAGACCATCGAGAAGTGTGCGAAATGAAGAATCGCCTTCGTGCCGAATTGGAATCGTCCCTGGATAAATCAGTCATCCAGATGATCTGGATCTGCATAATTAGATCTGGACCACCCTGTATATCTGTATGTGTTGTAGTTTAATTGTATTGTACTTAAAAGATACAGAAGTATTCTTTATATGCAACATGTAAGGAGTGTCTAAGTAACTTGTTTTTTCAGTATGTACAGTATAAGATTTGATATACAATAACTTACATAATATGATGAAAGTATTGAGGTTTTACATTATAATATTTAACTTTGATTTAACCATACATTTATGTTAAAGTGGAAAAAAGACCATATTTGCTATAAAAGCAAAGCACTGTAAACAGTAAATTAGAAACCTTTTCCAGTTTTTAGTAAAAAAAATAAAACGTAAGATTATTAGAAAAGTAAATGTAACCTGTTTAATCTAAGTAAATATTATCATTCTTTTTTAAGGTGTCACACCATATTGTTTCTTAAGAACAAGACACTTTGATAAATCTATATGATTCTGTGTGGCATTTTGTAATTTATAAACAACAGCAATTTTGATGAAAAAAAAGTGTAAGTAAGGCTGATCAACTTTTACATTTTTCTGTTTTTTCCCAACACAAAAACAAAGCTGCAGAAAAAAATATATATAAATGCTGATTACCTTAAATTGAAGTTCAGCTGACAACTTATCAACTAAAAGTTATTGAAGATATGGTGCCAATATATGATACATGAAAAATGGAAAGTTATAGGTGCAGTGCATTTACTTCCAAAGACTACGGAACCCATCCACCATCACCAGGATTCTTCAATCCATGCCTCTATTGTTACATTTTTGTATTTTTTTTATAATTCAATAGTGAACAGACCGGGCCTGATTCTGAAAGGGATGTGCACATGCAAACAGGTAAATATACTCTATAGATTTGCATGCACAGATCTCTTTGAGAATCTAGTCCACAAAGTTCAAAATGGGAGGTCTCTCAGCATAGGAGTTGGATGAATTTGTAAAGATAAAATGAGATTTGCCTTTAATTAAGAATAAATATGCAATGTAATCAACCATGTGGTATTTAGTGTATTATTTTTTGCACAAAGTTTGAAAGCTAGTTGTGTGCACTTTCAGAATCCCAATTTAATTATAGGACTGCTGGTATTTTAATCATTGCTCCCGCACAAAATATTTATGCAAATACACCATACACACATTTTAATTAAATACAATACCTCTACTCTTTCAATATGGCTTTCTTCAAACAGATCAAAGATGTTTTATTCAGAAACATTTGATTTTATCCACATGCCATATGCTGTGCAGTATATCATCAATATAATCCTTAAAAGTGCATATACATACTGACTGCATATATGATATTGGTGATTGTTCTGTGTATATTATTTCCTTTCAAAAGCTTAGTCATTTTGAAGCACACTTTGATGGATATCACTTGAAAATCTAGCTCTAGGAACAATTTGTGGACCATAGGAATATTCTTTCCTCTTTGGTAGAGTACAGTCACTAAACTACGGTCCTGAATCTCTTTGGTTATCAGAGATCCCATAATAATTGTTGGGGTGGAGTAGTAGTTGCTACCTGGGAAATTTTTCAAGTAGTAGTATTCAGTACAAATCCAGATAGAAATGTGCAATTTAATTTACTCATATCAAGCCAAGAATCCCTTACATTATCCTCAGACCCAAAAAGACCATCACTTTAGCAATATAATCTCATTGATGAAATAAAAATATAAACATTCCGGAAATGGAAGTTATCATGATTAGGAAAGGTTTGAGGAAGCAGACAGACAGTTTAAAGT
>NW_024383538.1:0-8420 GCF_016835505.1 Polypterus senegalus
GTTCTAAGATCATGGTCGTGCGGGGGGCCCTACTTCCACTAGATCATTTGCCCAATGTAGCATCTGCACCCTCAGCAATTCAGGTCAGACAAGAGCAAAAGAAAATGAAACAGCAATTTGATTAAGCTTCTGGTGAAGTTGCCTAATATCAGTGCGTGACTGGGTGAGACGGAAGTTACATCGTGCTAATAAGCTGCCTCCTTTCTTTCTTCATCTCTTCAAATTACTAGGCAATTGGGACCAGCCATATTTCGTTACAGGAAGGCTTCGCTGGCATGCCCGTCGCCTGCATAAAGTGTCAGCACCTTACCATACCAAGGTCTGAGTTTCATAGTACCCATTTTAGGTCAGCAGGTCCATCAGATGACAGCTGTAGCAATGCATCTGAAGTGGCACCCCAGATCTCCCAACCATCAGTTGCTCAACAGCAACGACCCCAGCGGGTCCGTCAACGTCCAGGTTATTTACGGGATTTTGTCAATCCTTTAATACTTAACTTTTGGGGGATGTTTGTAATGTTTATTGCATGCGACATGGAAAGTGAGCACATATTTTTTTCACATGTGTGAGAATAGTGTGCACCTTCAGTTGTGTTTTTCTAGACTTGGAAAATAAAGAGCATTCTAGCAAGTGTGAAACGGTTTACTTTGTAGACACAACACAAGGGTTTGATGTTGAACAGTCTCATTTGGGGTAGAGATAAAATAATTAGCAAAAAAAGAAAAAGAAAGAGTAATTAATCACAATAAAACTTAAACAGCACCCTAGTAATATTAAGTAATAGTGAGAATATACAGTATGATGATAAAAACCCGTATTTTAAACAAATGGATCAGACAGTAGATTATTAGTCCTTGCTATGTCATTAACGGCCATGACTCACTATTATGTTTCAGAATAGTCCCGGGATCAGCTTTCTTAATTCCTTTTCTGCTTCTTCCTTGCTAACAAAGACATAGAATTGACCCTTCAATTCCACTTTCAGTTTGGCCAGATACAAGAGGCTGCTTTTTCTTCGGCACTGGCAGCTACATTTTCAGCTATTTCAATCCAAATCGTGAATGTCTCCTTGAGATCCTCCAATTAATCAGTAAGCGTGCTCAGTTTAGCCGAGTTTTCCTGAATGTGTTCTTTAATTTTACCCAGAACCTGTCGCAGCTCCAGTTGCATTTCGTGTCACAGCTTTTCATTTTCCTGTTGCAGCATCAGCCGCTGCGTTTTGTTTGCTTGTTGCAACTCCTGTTTCAATTCCTGTCTCAGTTTCTCATGTGCCTTTGCCCTTGCTTTCTCATTTGCTTTCTCGCTTTTCTTTATATCTTGTATGAGCTCAGCGGACATCACCTCCAGTTTAGACGTTTCAATTGTCCTTTCTTGTACTGTAGATAAAGCAACAGGCTCTACTGTAGCAGATGTCCCCGCCATTCCTGGCTCGCGTGGAGTAATTGAAGCCGCGGACTGCAAGGCCTTTTCCAGTTTTTGGTGTACTTCTCTGATCGGCGAGCTATCAAGATCTGCACTCACGATCGTACATTCGCTCCCCTTTTCGCTCGCAGCCGGTGATGATGTAGCGGACCGTGGCCCAGAGGAGTCTGTACTTTCGCCCTTCTGATCCAGGTCTGTCTCTGAAAGGCTGTATCTTGAGCTAGGGCTTGCTGATCTTAGCTTTGGTGCAGCTTTAGTTTTCGATTCTTTCAAACCCCCTTTCTTGTTAACCAAGTTTATATATGCTTACATACACTCACCTAAAGGATTATTAGGAACACCTGTTCAATTTCTCATTAATGCAATTATCTAATCATCCAATCACATGGCAGTGGCTTCAATACATTTAGGGGTGTGGTCCTGGTCAAGACAATCTCCTGAACTCCAAACAGAATGTCAGAATGGGAAAGAAAGGTGATTTAAGCAATTTTGAGCGTGGCATGGTTGTTGGTGCCAGACGGGCCGGTCTAAGTATTTCACAATCTGCTCAGTTACTGGGATTTTCACGAACAACCATTTCTAGGGTTTTCCAAGAATGGTGTGAAAAGGAAAAAACATCCAGTATGTGGCAGTCCAGTGGGCAAAAATGCCTTGTTGATGCTAGAGGTCAGAGGAGAATGGGCCGACTGAGTCAAGCTGATAGAAGATAAACTTTGACTGAAATAACCACTCGTTACAACCGAGGTATGCAGCAAAGCATTTGTGAAGCCACAACACGCACAACCTCGAGGCGGATGGGCTACAACAGCAGAAGACCCCACCGGGTACCACTCATCTCCACTACAAAAAGGAAAAAGAGGCTACAATTTGCACGAGCTCACCAAAATTGGACAGTTGAAGACTGGCAAAATGTTGCCTGGTCTGATGAGTCTCGATTTCTGTTGAGACATTCAAATGGTAGAGTCAGTATTTGGCGTAAACAGAATGAGAACATGGATCCATCATGCCTTGTTACCACTGTGCAGGCTGGTGGTGGTAGTGTAATGGTGTGGGGTATGTTTTCTTGGCACACTTTAGGCCCCTTAGTGCCAGTTGGGCATCGTTTAAATGCCACGGGCTACCTGAGCATTGTTTCTGACCATGTCCATCCGTTCATGGCCACCATGTACCCATCCTCCGATGGCTACTTCCAGCAGGATAAGGCACCATGTCACAAAGCTCGAATCATTTCAAATTCGTTTCTTGAACATAACAATGAGTTCACTGTACTAAAATGGCCCCCACAGTCACCAGATCTCATCCCAATAGAGAATCTTTGGGATGTGGTGGAACGGGAGCTTCGTGCCCTGGATGTGCATCCCACAAATCTCCATCAACTGCAAGATGCTATCATATCAATATGGGCCAACATTTCTAAAGAATGCTTTCAGCACCTTGTTGAATCAATGCCACGTAGAATTAAGTCAGTTCTGAAGGCGAAAGGGGGTCAAACACCGTATTAGTATGGTGTTGCTAATAATCCTTTAGGTAAGTGTATACTGCAAAAGTCTCCTTGGGTTGAATAGATACAGGATATCTTAGGATAATAAGCAAATAATATGAAAAATAACACCGCTGCTAGCGGATCTCCACTTCGGACATCCATCTCTCGCATTGGACGAGACCAAATACCTAATTACTGCAACTTCTAAGAACTTCAGGCCAAGAACAGGCACAGTAATTGTGCCTAATGTTATGCTGTGCAAAAAAAAAAAAATCTCAGCTCTTTCTTTTTTAAAACATGGAAATGTAGCTTTTTATAGATGCTGAGTAAATAAATAAATATTATTAACTACAACGACCCACACAAATACACATCAGAATTCTTATAACGAAAGAAAAAAAAACTCATTTGCTTAAATATAAAAAGCTCAGTCCCAGCCACAGTGAGGCATTATGAATGTGCTTTGCAGTTGGTATAAGGGAGACACAGTCATGTTTCTTGACAACCTTCTGAAGAATAATTAATGGGCTGAAAGTTCTTGTTGTGGAGAAACCTTCAGAAAAAAATAGCAGAGTCTTCAAAAAGGCAGTTAGAATTTAGACTTTAGCACAGCATAGAAAACAATTGCAGAGCACATAAAGCCTGTCTCAGTTCGTGAAGTGAGCCCAGTGGTTTCGGTGTGGTTTGTTTTTATTTCAGTTCTAATCACAAAAACATCCCCATTTCGTACATAATTCTCATCATCCACTTTACATGTTATCTTTGTAATAATGACCTCGTACTGTACCTGTTTTCATAACAATTACCTCACCTCGTGGTAAACGTCTTTCCCCTAATAATCATCAATCTTTTCATAACATACGACTCAAAGGTTGTACTTGCTGCCTGGCCCTGAGATGAGCATCATCTGATCATGTTTTGCATTCCTCACATTCCCAATCTTGAGCTAATAAAAATTGGAGGCCTTTTAATTGATCAGCCCTCATCATTATGTTGGAATCAGGATGACCAATATTTGAAAAACTGAACTGTTCAATTAATACTTACTTGTTGTAGTCCATTAAGACTAAAATCATTGGCAGCTGTGTTGGTAAGGGCAGCACGCAGCTTTACTGATAAGAGCTAAGCTGCTGGAGCTGGAAGAAGACGAGAGGCCTTGAGTCACCAAGCACAGTGCTTATGCCTTTATTAATGAACCCTTAAATTTATACATCACTCAGAGTCAACTGATATAATATATGTTATTTTACCAGTGTGGCAGACGACCAGGGACCACCGGGACATCTGGATCAGGAAAGGACAGGGAAAGGGGCAATAACTCCCCTGGGCGCAACAGGGCAGCCCTCCTGATTTGGGCCACAGATACGGAGTTGGGAAACTCAACTCTGTGGGGGTCTGTGGCCCAACCAAGGGGCTACCTGGATGGATCCTGAGCCCTGGTGGACAGCACTTCTGTCAGACCAAGAAGTACTGCAAATCTAGAAACTCTGTATGCCCTTAGTGCTTCCGGGTGCAAGGGCAAGAGTATCACCGAGCACCTGGAGCACATCCGAGGAATGATAAAAGGGGCCGCCTCACTCCCTTCGAGGAGCCGGAGTTCGGAAGGAGGAAGACATAGCTTGTGAGAGAGGAGTGGAGGTGACCGAAGACAGAAAAAGACTGAGGAGTAGTGTGTGAGATGGTAGAACCAACTGTAAAGAGTTTGTAAATAAACAGCGTGTGTTTTGGAAATTGGTCTCGCGTCTTTCTGTGGCCGGGCTAGCTTTTACAATTGGTTAATTAAGATATTGATTCATAACCAAGCATTGACAACTCTTAACCTTTATAGTGCTCAAACTAACTAATATCATAATATGTTGTACTTTAATCTTATTGTCTATGGCAGGGGTGTTGAACTCTGGTCCTGGAGAGCCGCAATGGCTGCAGGTTTTCATTCTAACCACCATCTTAATTAGTGAACTGTTTTTGCTGCTCATTAACTTCTTTTGCCTTAGTTTGAATTAACTCGACTCAGACCCATGAGTTCTTTCTATTACCTTAATTAGCAGGCAAACAATAATGAGACAAAAATAAGCCAACTAACCACGTTATCTGAACATAAGAAAAGGTAAGGGTTTCAGTAAGATTGATCTCTCAGGTCAATAATCAGAAACAGAAAATCAACAGTTTGGGAAATGTCTGCTGTAGCAGAATAAGAGCAGCAGCAAGCTGTGGAATTAAGTAACAGGTTTAATTAACAGCAAGAATTGGCTTCTCATTAAGAAACTAGTTGGAGTGGAACTGGTTGGAGTTTAAAGCCCCAGTTCAGCTGGTCATGTGTTGGCTCGTTTCATGTCTCATTTCTGTTTGGCTGCCATTTAATGAAGGAAAGAATGAATTGAGAGGACTGAATCCTTAAAAACAAGGCTATTAAAACATAGTCAAAAGAAGTTAATTAGCAACAAAAACTGGTCATTAATTAAGAAGATGGTTAAAATGTAAACATACATTCCTACCTACAACAATTGCATTCATTGTTCAGGTATGCAGTGTCCGTGCATTGCAATGTCTTCACACAACTTGGAAAACGAAGAAACAAAACTAGCATTAATTTTACATGTGACAGCATTTCTGTATGGCTCTACTCAAATCATTCTTTTGTTTTTTCTAAAAATCGCCTAATTTCTGGGCCTTTACTATATTGCACGGATCCTTCCGTGTCTGTAAAGAAAGTCTGCTGTTCATTTTTGTTTCTGCATATTTCATTCAGTCTTTAGTGTCTTTGGATGCACTCAATGCAAGCTGCTTTACTTGCAGATTTTTCTTCCTCAATTTCCTACCTCACATGTTCTTTACTTCTGTTAAATTAATGCTGGTGGTTTACTTTGTATTCCATGTGTGTGAAAACATTGCAGTACAATTTTGGGATTAGTTTAGATATGTTTTCTTTGAACTAAATTAAATTACTGGAGCACCAACTGTGAAATGTTTCAGGCAAGAATATTCCCTTGGCTGAGAATCTAATTCTTGTTTAATCTCTATTTTGTTCAATTTTGATTCTTTTTTCTATGTTAATATTGTTATATACTGAGTTTCTGTAGACTTTCTTATGTGCCGTGTGTTGTGTGGGTGGATCTTCAAGGGACAGGACCACTGACCTATCATCACCAAGCACTGCCTTCAGCCCTATAAAGGCAACGGTTTTCTCAGAGTTCCTGACAATTCACTCGAATGCACTACAGTAGGGGTCTCCAACCTTTTTTCCCTTGAGAGCTACTTTTACAAAATGAAAATAGCCGAGAGCTACTCATGTTTTCTAACGTTTATTCTCACGGCTTATTTCAACACAAACAAATTGAATAAGCTTGTTTTGCCTGAACATTTACAAAATGTTGGTGTCCACAACTCACATTTTGCATTAAAACATCTCACACTACTAAATTAAAACATGAATGCTGTCAAAACAGAACAATGCAATTCCAAATCCACAGATCTGACTTATTCATTTCTCATTTAGTTCCATGTCGCCGTGTCACTTTATTCACATGTCCAGTTGCATGTGTGATGTGTTTTTTTAGTTAGTCAGATGACTCCACAAGAGAGGCAGGTGTATGGTGGAGTGGAGCCACTCAGGTTCACTCTTATGGAGTCATTTCAATGTTCATCTGTCAGTCTTGTTCTGAACTTTGATTTCATAACATTCATGTCAGACTCACAGAGGTATGGTGACTCAAACAAAGCAGACATTTTAAGAGCTGCTTGGTGAAGATTCTTATAGTTATCTGGCTCTATTAAGCTCCAGAAGTGCTGAGTATGATCTTGAGACTTTAACTGCACATTATTTTGAAGGTTTACTATTATATAATATATAAAATCCAATGTCTGTCTGTCTGTCCGCTTTTCACAGGAGAAGTACTTCACGGATTTAGATCGGGTTTTTTTCAATAATTTGTTTGAATATTCCGGTTGATTTTGCCACTTTTCTTATTTCGCTATGTATCATAGTTTTCATGTGGTATCGATTTATTTACGCAAATCCGACAAACACGCAGCGGGCTGAGTGGAGGGGCTTTCCAACTCACTCGCCAGCTTCGGGGCATGTACCTTAACTCCGCTTAGCTAGCGAACGAGAATTGAATTCAACATTGTTTGACATTTAAAATAAAGTGTTACTTAGGTCTTGATGAGTTTGAGTCCGAATATTTTCTTAATTGTATGCTACACTGAAAAGATAGATAGCAATTCAGATTTTTAATCATTATTTTGTGTTAAAATGATCATGATTTGATTTTTTGGAAAGATCACCCGCCCCTAATTTTTAATTAAGTTTTCATATTTATGTAGGATTCATTAACCCTTTGGCAAGCTACTTAGAAAGGTACTGTTAGCTCGCGAGCGATGTGTTGGAGACCCCTGCACTACGAAGTCGATGAGTGTGTTTAGGAGTATGAGTCATATGAGGCTGAAAATTTGCATGAAGCCACGCACTTTTCCACGGTTCATCATACCCTGTCGTACGCAAGTTCTCCACTTGGTTTTGCAGACTGGGGGCACCCAGCGTCAAAGCAGTGCTACTGTTCCTGTGTGGGTACCCTTTATTTTTTGAACCACATTTGTGACATGGCTTTATAAATACACTGAAACTAACCACATATTGTTGATTAGTATAATGCATCTGAATATAGATTACCTGTAACAATTTAATAGCCCAGGGAATAGCCATAGTATTGCAAATACCATAACTGCTTTAGGATTGTTACTCTCACTGCACCGTCTTCTCCTTTTTTTTCTTCTTTCAGCGGCTCCCTTTAAGGGTTGCCACAGCGGATCATCTTTTTGCATATTACTCTCACTGCACCACTCTGAGTATTTATATCACTGTATCTGAGTGGGGAATCACCGCAGCAGCTGATCGGAAAGAGAATTATCGCTATACAGCATAAACCACACGCTGCCTCAGCCACGGCAAAACGTTTCAAAGCCTTTACTGTGTGAACCTCGCGGTTCAGAAACAGTTTCATCCCAAGAACTATAAACGCACTCAATCAATTGCTGCTTGTAGAACTGTTTGTATTTATAAGTACAATCACCCCACTGTAAACTTGCATTACAGTTATAATATTGCACAACCTGCGCCACTTTATAAAGCACGTATTTACATATGATGACGATATCATTTTTAAGATGAAATGTAGCAAAATATGTTGATTATATTATACAGATAAAACTTTAACTTCATTTAAATAATCTGTATTGTTAATAATTAGACATGTGAGGACACGGTGCCACAGCGCTAGCAAGTTCACATATTGTTCCTGCCTCGCGCTGTATATTTGCTGAGGCTGTCGCGACACTAGAAGGATACATGGATAGAATAATTAAACACGTACTATGAAGATATTTCAATGTTCCTTAAAAGTTTTGAAGAATCATCAGTGTAAGCTTACAGATGGCTTAACGTCTATTACAGAGCTGATTATGTGGCGATTAGGTATTTGGAGAAAAAAAAGTAAGGACAGGAATTGCAGGTTATTAC